>NC_079197.1:246312-328812 GCF_029499605.1 Hyla sarda
CCCCCATATATATATATAATATACACCCCCATATATATATATATATATATATATATATATATATATATATATAAAATATACACCCCCATATATATAATATGCACCCCCCATATATATATAATATACACCCCTCATATATATATATAATATACACCCCCCATATATATATAATATACACCCCTAATACATATATATATATATATATATATATAATATACACCCCTAATATATATATAATATACACCCCCATATATATATATAATATACACCTCCCCATATATATAATATACACCCCCCATATATATATATAATATACACCCCCTATATATATATAATATACACCCCCTATATATATATATATATATATATATATATATATACACCCCCCATATATATATATATAATATACACCCCCCATATATATAATATACACCCCCCATATATATAATATACACCCCCATATATATATATATATATATCTATCATATACACCCCCTATATATATATAATATACACCCCCATATATATATATATATATATATATATATATATATAAAATACACCCCTAATATATATAACATACACCCCATATATATATATATATCATATACACCCCCCATATATATATATATATATATATATATATAATATACACCCCCCATATATATATAATATACACCCCCCCATATACATATATATATATATATATATATAATATATATAATATACACCCCCTATATATATAATATACACCCTCCTTTCCCCATATATATAATATACACCCTACTTTCCACGTATATATAATATACATACCCATATATATAATATATACCCTCCTTTCCCCATAGATATAATATACATTTCCCCCGTATATATAATATACACCCCCTTCCCCTTATATATAATATGTACCCCACTGTGTATATAGTGCAAACCCTCTCCTTATATATAATATACATCCCTGTATATATAATGTACAACCTGTCCCATATATATGATATATACCCCTCCCCCATATAAATAATATATACCCCCATATATATAACCCCCCCCCCCCATGTATATACACTGCTCAAAAAAATAAAGGTAACCCTGTGATAACACATCGTAGATCTGAATGAACAAATCGTATGAAATCCTTTCGTCTTTACATAGTTGAATGTGACAAGAAAATCACCAAAAATTAACCCATGGAGGTCTGGATATGGAGTCACACTCAAAATCACAGTGGAAAACCCCACTACAGGCTGATCCAACGTTATGTAATGTCCTTAATACAAGTCCCAATGAGGCTCAGTAGTGTGTGTGGCCTCCACGTGCCCGTATGACCTCCCTACAACACCTGGGCATGCTCCTGATTAGGTGGAGGATGGTCTCCTGAGGGATGTCCTCCCAGACCTGGACTAAAGCATCCGCCAACTCCTGGACAGTCTGTGGTGGATGGAGCGAGACGTCCCAGATGTGCTCAATCGGATTCAGGGCAACGGGCGGCCAGTCTAAGCATCAATGCCTTCCTCTTGTAGGAACTGCTGACACACTCCAGCCACATGAGGTCTAGCATTGTCTTGTATTAGGAGGAACCCAGGGCCAACCGCACCAGCATATGGTCTCACAAGGGGTCTGAGGATCTCATCTCGGTACCTAATGGCAGTCAGGCTACCTCTGGCAAGCACAACCTCTGCGGCCCCCCCAAAGAAATGCCACCCCACACCACATGATGTTGCAGGCAGCAGAACGTTCTCCACAGCGTCTCCAGACTCTGTCACATGTGCTCAGTGTGAACCTGCTTTCATCTATGAAGAGCACAGGGCGCCAGTGGCGAATTTGTCAATGTTGGCGTTCTCTGGCAAATGCCAAATGTCCTGCACTGTGTTGGGCTGTAAGCACAACCCCCACCTGTGGATGTCGGACCCTCATACCACCCTCATGGAGTCTGTTTCTGACCATTTGAGTGGACACATGCACATTTGTGGCCTGCTGGAAGTCATTTTGCAGGGCTCTGGCAGTGCTCCTCCTTGCACAAAGTTGGAGGTAGCGGTCCTGCTGCTGGGTTGTTGCCCTCCTACGGCCTCCTCCACGTTTCCTGATGTACTGGCCTGTCTCCTGGTGTCGCCTCCATGTTCTGGACACTACGCTGACAGACACAGCAAACCTTCTTGCCACATCTCGCATTGATGTGCCATCCTGGATGAGCTGCACTACCTGAGCCACTTGTGTGGGTTGTATACGCCGTCTCATGCTACCACTAGAGTGAAAGCACCGCCAGCATTCAAAAGTGATCAAAACATCAGCCAGGAAGCATAGGAACTGAGAAGCGGTCTGTGGTCACCACCTGCAGAACCACTCCTTTATTGGGGGTGTCTTGCTAATTGCCTATAATTTCCACCTGTTGTCTGTTCCATGTGAAATTGATTGTCAATCAGTGTTCTTCCTGAGTGGACAGTGGGATTTCACACAAGTGTCAGTGACTTGGAGTTACATTGTGTTTGGTTAAGTGTTCAACCCACCCCCCATATATAATATACTTCCCACCATATATATAATGTACAACCCCCCCCCAGTATATAATATATATATATATATATATAATATACTTCCCACCGTATATATTTATATGTACAACCCGCCCCCTATGTATAATATATACACTCACCCCGTATATATAATGTACAACCCACCCCTTGTATATAATATATCAAATAAACACACACTCCTGTATATATAGGCCCTCATTTACTATTGCAAACCCTACATGTTTTGTCGGGTTTTGCGCCAGATTCTGTTGCATTGTGCCGGAATAGGGGCGTGGTCTCCGGAAAGGGGCGTGTTCCCGACATTTTCACACAAAAAAACAACATATTTACTAAGGTTTCCACATAAAATGTGATGGATTTGAGCTGAGAAAAACCAGACAGATCAGAGGATGTGTAAAAAAAAGGAAAATGTAGGGAAAGTGGAAACTGTAGGGAAACCTTAGTAAATACAGTGGAAAAAAATTGTAGGGAATTAAAACCCACAAAGAAACCTACACAACATTCTTAGTAAATGAGGGCCATAGTGTGCAACTCCCCCCTATATATAATATACATCCCCTAATATATAATGTACAACCCCAGTATATAATGTAAACCCCCCCTGTACATAATATATAAAATATACAAACACACCCCTGAATATAAAATATACACATACCCCTGTATATATATAACGTGCAACTCGCCCCGTGTATATAATATACATCCCGTATATATAATGTACAACCCACCCCCTGTATATAATATATAAAATATATACACACACACCTGTATATATAATGTGCAGCCCACCCCCATATATATATAACAAACACCCCCCGTATATACAGATTACAACCTGCCCCCGTATATATAATATACATCCCCGTATATATAATGTACAACCCGCCTCTTGTATATAATAAATAAAATAAATACACACACTCCTGTATATATAATGTGCAACTCTCCCCCCTGTATATATAATATACATCCCCCGTATATATATAATGTACAACCCACCCCTATATATAATAAACACACACACCCGTATATATAATGTACAACCCGCCCACCAGTATATAATATATATTTTAGGGGCAGCACTCTGGCCATTCATTGTGGCCTGTCAAGCTTGGACCCGGGACTCGCAGTGCGGGACATTCCCGCACGCGTGCCCCGGGTGTTGCTAGGGGAACGCTCCGCCCATTCCGTCCGGCCATGAGCGCCACCCGTCTAGTGCCTGTGGTGGCTCCCTGACTCGCTATGCAGGAAGCACCCACATGTGAGTCCCGGGTGTCTCCTCACCTCCTGCTGTCCGCAGTGTTCCTGCTTCGCCAGCACGCACATCCCCTTTCCTTAGGGAGCGAGCGCCGGCATTGCTTGATTCAAAGGGCCAGTACGTCTATAATTGGTCGCCTGCTGGGTGAACTCTATCATTAGTCCGGCACCTCCCCATCATAGTGCCGGATCTTCGTGCCTTGTGCCTTAGAGAAAGCGTTACATTTAGAGTGCCATATTTGTGTTCCTGACCTCCAGCCTGTGACCTGACCTTGCTCCTTTGCCGCCTGTCTCCTGACCTTGTGCCTGTGACCTGATAACGCTCCTTGCCACATGCCATCTGACCTGTGCTTTGTCCTGACTACGCTAACCATCTGTGCCAAGTTCCATCTGGGCAACCTGTGTGGACGGATCATACCAGGGGTAGAAACCTGGGTGCCACCTGCCGCTGCAAGTCCACCCCGCTTTGCGGCAGGCTCTGGTGAAAACAAGCAGCACCTTAGACTCCACTCCCTGGTATGGTTCAGCCATTGTTCACACAGGTCAGTGGATCCACTACTCAGCCATCACGGTAAGACCGTTACAGTAAGATCCAGCCCAGTTTCCTCTGCCAAGTATAGCCGACCTCTCTACAATTGTGGCTCAACAGTCTGCACAGAACAGCAAGCACGGCAGATGTCTCAGCTTTCTGCACTGGTGCAGCAACTCCTAGCTTCACAACAGCCTTAACCTCCGCCGGCAGAACCCTCCGCTGCTCCTGTGGCTTCAGTTGGCTCTCAAAATTTGTCTGTCTTTGCCTACTAAGTATGATGGTGATCCAAAGTTGTGCATGGGCTTCATAACTCATAACTGTAAAATTGCACCTGGAACTCCAAGCGGACCAGTTTCCTACTGAACGTGCCAAAGTGGCATTTATCATCAGCCTTCTTTCTGGAAAAGTCTTGGCCTGGGCTACCCCGCTGTGGGACCACAATGACCCATTGTCCTCAAATACATTACGGAATTGCTGAATTCCGTAATGTATTTGGGGAACCGGCCCGGGCATCTTCTGCGGAAACTGCCTTACTGAATCTCTCTCAAGGAAATTCTTCGGTGGGGGAATACGCAGTACAATTCCGTATCTTGGCCTCCGAACTGGCCTGGAACAATGAGTCTTTGTGTGCTACTTTTAAAAAGGGTCTCTCAAGTAGGATCAAGGACGCCTTGGCAGCTCGAGATCTTCCATCCTCCCTGACAGATCTCATTAATCTTGCGACCTGAATTGACAAGCGGTTCATGGAGAGAAAAGAGGAGCTTAGTCGTAAAAGAGAACCACTCCCGTCACGGCGATTCCCGCTTGGCTCCCGCCTTTCAACGTCCTCTACAACTCTCTCCTACTCCACCAGATGAAGAGCCCATGCAGGTGGACCGCATTAGACTTTCCTCACAAGAAAGAACCCAACGACGCAATGAGAACTTATACCTTTACTGTGCCAATCCTGAACACTTCCTTAAAGAGTGTACTCTTTGTCCTCAGAGTCCTTCTGTCTTCCTGGATTCTGGTTCTGCGGGAAACTTTATTGACGTTACCCTGGCCCAAAAGCATCGGTTGCCAGTGTCTCGGCTAGACAAGCCTCTGTATATCTCTTCAGTTAACAGAGAGAACCTGAGGGGTATGGTCCGTTACCGAACAGAACCTCTTACTATGCAAGTGGGAGTCTTGCATAAGGAAAATATACAGTTCTTTGTGCTTCCACATTGTACTTCCTAACTCCTTCTAGGACTTTCTTGGCTTCAGCGTCATTCCCCTCAATTTGATTGGAGTTCTGGAGAAGTTTCTCCTTGGGGAACTTATTGTCAAGGTCCCTGTCTAGAGCCCATTCTGCCTAAGACTATTTCCTCACCACTCATTAAGTCGAGCATACCCGCCCCTTACCGTGACTTTGCTGATCTATTCTGCGAAAAACAAGCAGAGACTCTTCCACCACATCACCCTTACGATTGTCCCATCGATCTTCAACAGGGTACTACACCACCTCGGCGAAGAATTTATCCATTGTCTGTTCCTGAGACACAAGTTATGGAAAAATATATTCAAGAAAACCTACAAAAGGGTTTTAGCCAGAAATCCACTTCTCCTGCCAGAGCTGGATTCTTCTTTGTTGGGAAACATCCTTTGTCCTTGCATTGACTATCGGGGACTCTTGGATCGTCTACGTAGAGCCAGAATCTTCACTAAATTAGACCTCTGAGGAGCATACAATTTAATTCACATTCATGAAGGTGATGAATGGAAAACAGCATTTAACACCTGGGACGGACATTTTGAGTACCTAGTGATGCCATTCGGTCTCTCTAATGCCCCAGCAGTCTTCCAAGAATTTGTTAATGATATCTTCCGTGATTTATTGTATACCTGTGTGGTGGTCTATCTGGACGATATCCCGGTCTTCCCTTCCAATCTAAAACTTCATTGTGTTGATGTCCGCCAAGTCCTGCAGCGTCTATGGGAGAATCGTCTATTTGCCAAGCTGGAGAAATGTCTCTTTGAAAGAACGAGCCTTCCTTTTTTGGGTTACATAGTCTCCCATCAAGGTCTTCTGATGGATCCTGCTAAGCTTTCTGCTGTTATGGACTGGCCTCGTCCTTCTGGTCTTAGGGCTATTCAACGTTTTTGGGGGTTTGCCAGCTACTACCATCAATTCATTCCTAATTTTTCTTCCCTAGTTGGTCCAATTCTAGCCCTTACCAAAAAGAATAATAACAGAAAATATTTTTCTCCCGAGGCTGAAAAAGCTTTTTCTCAGTTAAAGTCTGCCTTTGCTACTGCACCTCTTCTCTCAAGACCCGATCCTGGAAAACCATTCTGTTTCGAGGTAGACGCATCACCTCTAGGAGCTGGCATAGTTCTAACCCAAAAGTCCTCTAAGGAAAAAACATGACTTGTGGTTATTTTTCCAAGACCTTTTCTCCTGCAGGGAGAACTATTCTATTGGTGACCAGGAACTCCTGGCCATTAAACTGTCCTTAGAAGAATGGCATCATCTTTTAGAGGGCTCTACACATCCTAACAGCATTTTAAACCAATCAAAATAACCTTTTATATCTACAATCTGCACAGCGCCTGAATCCCTGTCAAGCAAGATGGTTACTCTTCTTTTCTAGATTCAACTTCATCATTCATTTTCGTCCTGCAGAGAAAAATTTTCGAGCCGATGCTCTTTCTCAATCCTCTGATGTTGTTGGTCAGGATATCACTCCTCTCCTCCTCATATCATTCCTCCTGAGTGCCTTATTTTTGCGGCTCCAGCTACTCTGCTTCAAGTCCCACCTAGGAAGTCTTTTGTACCTCGTCATCTCAGACATTGTGTCCTCAGTTGGGGTAACTCCTCTTTGGCTGGTCACTTTGGAATCAAGAAATCGTTTCAGTTAATCTCTCGACACTTATTGATGGTCGCATCTCAAACATGTCTCAAAGATGTCACAGATTTTGTGTCACGCCGAGCGCTCCGGGTCCCCACTCCTCCCCGGAGCGCTCGCAGCGTTTTCCTGTTCGCAGCGCCCCGGTCAGACCCGCTGACCGGGAGCGCTGCGATAATGTCCCTAGCAGGGATGCGATCCGCGATGCGGGACGCGCCCGCTCGCGGTTCGCATCCCAGCCCGCTTACCAGACTCGTTCCCCGTCTGTACAGTCCCGGCTAGCAGAGCACTTGATGCCCACACATGGGGTATTGCCATACTCAGAAGAAATGGGGTTACAAATTTTGGGGGTCATTTTCTCCTATTACCCCTTGTAAAAATGTAACATTTGGGGAAAAAACAGCATTTAGTGAAATAATGTTTTTCTTCATTTACACATCCAACTTTAACAAAAAGTTGTCAAACACCTGTGTGGTGTTAAGGCTCCCTTTACCCCTTGTTGCGTTCCTTGAGGGGTGTAGTTTCCAAAATAGTATGCCATGTGTTTTTTTTTGTTTTTTTTTTGCTGTTCTGGCACCATAGGGGCTTCCTAAATGAGACATGCCCTGCAAAAACCATTTCAGCAAAATTTGCTTTCCAAAAGCCAAATGTGACTCCTCTTCTTCTGAGCATTGTAGTTCGCCTGCAGAGTATTTTACGTCCACACATGGGGTATTTCCATACTCAGAAGAGATGGGGTTACAAATTTTGGGGAGCATTTTCTCCCATTACTTTTTGTAAAAATTGTAAATTTGGGGAAAAAAATGCACTTTAGTGGAAAACACCTGTGGGGTGTTAAGGCCCACTGGACCCCTTGTTACGTGCCTTGAGGGATGCATGTCATGTGGTTTTTTTTCTGCTGTTCTGGCACCATAGGGGCTTCCAAAATGTGACATGCCCCCCAAAAACCATTTCAGAAAAACTCACTCTCCAAAATCCCATTGTCGCTCCTTCCATTCTGAGCCATCTACTGCGCCCGCCGAACACTTGACATACACATATGAGGTATTTCCTTACTCGAGAGAAATTGGGTTACAAATTTTGAGAGGATTTTCTCTTTTTCCCCTTGTAAAAATTCAAAAACTGGGTCTACAAGAACATGCGAGTGTAAAAAATTAAGATTTTGAATTTTCTCCTTCACTTTGCTGCTATTCCTGTGAAACACCTAAAGGGTTAACACACTAACTGAATGTCATTTTGAATACTTTGAGGGGTGCAGTGTTTAAAATGGGGTAAATTATGGGGTATTTCTAATATGAAGGCCCTTCAAATCCACTTCAAACCTGAACTGGTCCATGAAAAATTCAGATTTTTTAAATTTTGGGGGAAATTGGAAAATTGCTGCTGAACTTTGAAGCCTCTGATGTCTTCCAAAAGTATAAACATGTTAACTTTATGATGCAAACATAAAGTAGACATATCGTGTATGTGAATCAATATATAATTTATTTGGAATTTCTATTTCCCTTACAACCCTTGTTCATGATATTTAGAGATTCTCTGGTGTCTGGTATTGTGCCAAGGGACTGGCGCAAGGCGAATGTGGTACCAATCTTCAAGAAGGGCTCTAGGTCTTCGCCAGGCAATTATAGACCGGTAAGTTTAACGTGCATTGTGGGTAAATTGTTTGAAGGACTTATACGGGATTATATGCAGGAATACATAGGGGATAATTGTATCATAAGTGATAGCCAGTATGGGTTTACTAAGGATAGAAGTTGTCGCCAATCTAATTTGCTTTTATGAAGAGGTGAGAAGAAGCCTTGACAGAGGAATGGCTGTGTATATAGAGGGGGGCTGTGTATATAGAGGGGGGGCTGTGTATATAGAGGGGGGCTGTGTATATAGAGGGGGGCTCAGTATATAGAGGAATGGCTGTGGATATAGAGGGGGGCTGTGTATATAGAGGAATGGCTGTGTATATAGAGGGGGCTGTGGATATAGAGGGGGCTGTGTATATAGAGGGGGGCTGTGTATATAGAGGGGGCTGTGGATATAGAGGGGGGCTCTGTATATAGAGGAATGGCTTTGGATATAGTGTTTCTGGATTTTGCTAAAGCATTTGATACTGTCCCTCATAGACGTCTGACAGGTAAGTTAAGGTCTTTGGGTTTGGAAACTTTAGTTGTAACTGGATTGAACACTGATCATGGATCGTACCCAGAGAGTGGTGGTCAATGATTCGTACTCTGGTTGGTCCTCGGTTGTTAGTGGTGTACCCCAAGGTTCTGTACTGGGACCGCTGTTGTTTAATTTATCAATGATATAGAGGATGGTATTAACAGCTCTGTTTCTATCTTTGCAGATGACACCAAGCTTTGTAGCACGGTACAGTGTATAGAGGAGGTGTATATAGAGGGGGGCTGTGTATATAGAGGGGGGCTGTGTATATAGAGGGGGGCTGTGTATATATAGAGGGGGGGCTGTGTATATAGAGGGGGGCTGTGTATATAGAGGGGGGGGCTGTGTATATAGAGGGGGGCTGTGTATATAGAGGGGGGCTGTGTATATAGAGGATGTGTATAGGTTACAAGATGACTTGGATAGACTAAGTGTCTGGGCCTCCACTTGGCAAATGAGGTTCAATGTGGATAAATGTAAAGTTCTGCATCTGGGCACTAATAACCTGCAGCGTCGTATGTCTTAGGGGGGCTGTGTATATAGAGGGGGGGCTGTGTATATAGAGAGAGGGGGCTGTGTATATAGAGGGGGGCTGTGTATATAGAGGGGGGGGCTGTGTATATAGAGGGGGGCTGTGTATATAGAGGGGGGCTGTGTATATAGATGTGTATAGGTTACAAGATGACTTGGATAGACTAAGTGTCTGGGCCTCCACTTGGCAAATGAGGTTCAATGTGGATAAATGTAAAGTTCTGCATCTGGGTACTAATAACCTGCAGCGTCGTATGTCTTAGGGGGGCTGTGTATATAGAGGGGGGGCTGTGTATATAGAGAGGGGGGGCTCTGTTTATAGAGGGGGGGCTGTATATATAGAGGGGGGCTGTGTATATAGAGGGGGGCTGTGTATATAGAGGGGGGGCTGTGTATATAGAGGGGGCTGTGTATATAGAGGGGGGGCTGTGTATACTAATAACCTGCAGCATTGTATGTCTTAGGGGGGCTGTGTATATAGAGGGGGGCTGTGTATTGCTGCTTCCAAGGCCGGCAGGATATTGTCATGTATAAAAAGAGGCATGGACTCGAGGGACAGGGACATAATACTCCCCCTTTATAAAGCTTTGGTACAGTCTATAGTGTATAATACTCCCCCTTTATAAAGCATTGGTACAGTCTATAGTGTATAATACTCCCCCTTTATAAAGCATTGGTACGGCCTCACCTGGAATATGCTGGTCAGTTTTGGTTGCCTGTTCATAAAAGGGACACTGCGGAGTTGGAAAGGGTGCAGAGACGCGCGACTAAACTAATATGGGGCCTGGAACATCTTAGCTATGAGGAGCGATTAAAGGAGTTACAATTGTTTAGTCTTGAGAAGAGACGTATAAGGGGGGATATGATAAACGTATATAAGTATATAAATGGCCCATACAAAAAATATGGAGAAAAACTGTTCCAGGTTAAACCCCACCCCCCCCAAAGGACGAGGGGGCACTCCCTCTGTCTGGAGAAGAAAAGGTTTAGTCTAAAGGGGTGACACGCCTTCTTTACCGTGAGAACTGTGAATTTATGGAACGGTCTACCTCAGGAACTGGTCACAGCAGGAACAATTAACAGCTTTAAAACAGGGTTAGATACATTCCTGGAACAAAATAACATTAATGCTTATGCAGAATTATAAAACTACATCCCTTTCCCTTATCCCCTTCACTTCAATTCCCTGGTTGGACTTGATGGACGTCTGTCTTTTTTCAACCATACTAACTATGTAACTATGTAACCAGAGAGCTTCAAAGTTAGAAAAATGCAAAATTTTCAATTTTTTAAAATTTTGGAATTTTTCACCAAGAAATGATGCAAGTATCGACAAAATTTTACCACTAACATAAAGTAGAATATGTCACGAAAAAACATTCTCAGAATCAGAATGAAAAGTAAAAGCATCAGAGTTATTAATGCTTAAAGTGACAGTGGTCAGATGTGCAAAAAACTCTCTGGTCCTTAAGGCCAAAGTGGGCCTGGTCCTTAAGGGGTTAATGCACAAACCCCTGTGTATATATTATACAACCCCCACCCCCTGTATATAATGTACTCCTCCCCTGTATATAAAATGTGCAAACACCCCCATATATAATGTACCCCCTGTGTATATAATGTATACCCCTGTATATATGCTATATGTATTCCAGTGTATATAATGCACCTTCATATAAAATATATATCCAGTGTATATAATGTGCCCCTTATATATATATCCAGAGAATATAATGTGCCCCCTGTACATATAATATATATCCAGTGTATTTAACATGCCCCCTATATATAATAAGTCCAATGTATATAATATATCCAGTGTAAATACTGTGCCCATATATATATATATATATAATATGGCCTCTATATATAATATATATCCAATGTATATAATGTACCATATATACCGTATTTATCGGCGTATAACACGCACTTTTTAGCCTAAAGTCTACCTGCGTGTTATAAGCCGATAAGCCGCTACAGTTCAATGATTTAAAGCGGGCGCTTTAAATCAATGAACTGCAGCGGCTTTGCAGGTGCAGAGACCGCAACCGCTGCCGGCTTCTCTGCCCCTGCCTGCCCTGGGGTCTAGAGCCCTGCTGTCGACCTTCTCTCCCCCTGGCTATTGGTGCCGCTGCCCTTTCTCTCCTCCTGGCTATCGGCGCCGCTGCCCCATTGCTGGCGCCGCTTCTCTCTCCCTGGGTTTCGGCGCCGGCACCGGCAATGGGGCGCCGGCACCGATAGTCAGGGGGAGAGAACGGGCAGCGGCACAGACAGCCAGCGGGAGAGAAGCGGTGGCAGCAGGGCTCTAGACCCCAGGGCAGGCAGGGGCAGAGAAGCGGGCAGCGACGGCCTCTCTCCCCCTGCCTTTCCTGGGGGCTTCTGCGGGGTCAGAAACAGTGTATCCGGGTATACGCATGCGCACACACGCACCCTCATTTTACCAAGGATGTTTGGGTAAAAAACGTTTTTTACCCAAATATCCTTGGTAAAATGAGGGTGCGTGTTATAGGCCGGTGCGTGGTATACCCCGATAAATACGGTATACAGTGTATAAAATGTACATCCCTTATATATTACATATATCCAATGTATATCATGTGCCCCCATATATGTAATATATCAATGTATATAATGTACATCCCCATGATATCTAATATATCCAATAATGTGCCCCCCTAACTATAATATATCCAATGTACAGGGTGCGCCATTTCTATGGATACACCATATATACACCCTATATACTCTATACAGGGTGCGCCATTTCTATGGATGCACCTTAATAAAATGGGAATGGTTGGTGATAACTTCCTGT
Source organism: Hyla sarda (assembly GCF_029499605.1). Classification (NCBI taxonomy): domain Eukaryota; kingdom Metazoa; phylum Chordata; class Amphibia; order Anura; family Hylidae; genus Hyla; species Hyla sarda. The sequence continues at coordinate 259,015 of NC_079197.1, forward strand.
TTGGGGCACATTAGTATATGTGAGGGGGGAAACTTTTCAAGATGGGTGGTGACCATGGCGGCCATTTTGAAGTCGGCCATTTTGAATCCAACTTTTGTTTTTTCAATAGGAAGAGGGTCATGTGACACATCAAACTTATTGGGAATTTCTCAAGAAAAACAATGATGTGTTTGGTTTTACCGTAACTTTATTCTTTCATGAGTTATTTACAAGTTTCTGACCACTTATAAAATGTGTTCAATGTGCTGGATTGTCAATGCAACCCTCTTCTCTATATACTACTATATACTACTATATACACCACAGGAGAAATGCTAGCACAGGCTTCCAGTATCCGTATACACTGCTATATACTACTATATACACCGCAGGAGAAATGCTAGCACAGGCTTCCAGTATCCGTATACACTGCTATATACTACTATATACACCGCAGGAGAAATGCTAGCACAGGCTTCCAGTATCTGTATACACTGCTGTATACTACTATATACACCGCAGGAGAAATGCTAGCACAGGCTTCCAGTATCTGTTTACACTGCTATATACTAGTATATACACCGCAGGAGAAATGCTAGCACAGGCTTCCAGTATCCATATACACTGCTATATACTACTATATACACCGCAGGAGAAATGTTAGCACAGGCTTCCAGTATCCGTATACACTGCTATATACTACTATATACACCGCAAGAGAAATGCTAGCACAGGCTTCCAGTATCCGTATACACTGCTATATACTACTATATACACTGCAGGAGAAATGCTAGCACAGGCTTCCAGTATCCATATACACTGCTATATACTACTATATACACCGCAGGAGAAATGCTAGCACAGGCTTCCAGTATCTGTATACACTGCTATATACTACTATATACACCGCAGGAGAAATGCTAGCACAGGCTTCCAGTATCTGTATACACTGCTATATACTACTATATACACCGCAGGAGAAATGCTAGCACAGGCTTCCAGTATCTGTATACACTGCTATATACTACTATATACACCGCAGGAGAAATGCTAGCACAGGCTTCCAGTATCTGTATACACTGCTATATACTACTATATACACCGCAGGAGAAATGCTAGCACAGGCTTCCAGTATCTGTATACACTTCTATATACTAATATATACACCGTAGGAGAAATGCTAGCACAGGCTTCCAGTATCCGTATACACTGCTATATACTACTATATACACCGCAGGAGAAATGCTAGCACAGGCTTCCAGTATCTGTATACACTGCTATATACTAATATATACACCGCAGGAGAAATGCTAGCACAGGCTTCCAGTATCCGTATACACTGCTACATACTACTATATACACCGCTGGAGAAATGCTAGCACAGGCTTCCAGTATCCGTATACACTGCTATATACTACTATATACACCGCAGGAGAAATGCTAGCACAGGCCTCCAGTATACACTGCTATATACTACTATATACACCGCAGGAGAAATGCTAGCACAGGCTTCCAGTATCCATATACACTGCTACATACTACTATATACACCGCTGGAGAAATGCTAGCACAGGCTTCCAGTATCCGTATACACTGCTATATACACCGCAGGAGAAATGCTAGCACAGGCTTCCAGTATCTGTATACACTGCTATATACTACTATATACACCGCAGGAGAAATGCTAGCACAGGCTTCCAGTATCCGTATACACTGCTATATACTACTATATACACCGCAGGAGAAATGCTAGCACAGGCTTCCAGTATCCGTATACACTGCTATATACACTATATACACCACAGGAGAAATGCTAGCACAGGCCTCCAGTATCCGTATACACTGCTATATACTACTATATACACCGTAGGAGAAATGCTGTGCTAGCATTTCTCCTGCGGTGTATATAGTAGTATATAGCAGTGTATACAGATACTGGAAGCCTGTGCTGGCATTTCTCCTGCAGTGTATATAGTAGTATATAGTAGTGTATACGGATACTGGAAGCCTGTGCTAGCATTTCTCCTGCGGTGTATATAGTAGTATATAGCAGTGTATACGGATACTGGAAGCCTGTGCTGGCATTTCTCCTGCAGTGTATATAGCAGTATATAGCAGTGTATACGGATGCTGGAAGCCTGTGCTAGCATTTCTCCTGCGGTGTATATAGTAGTATATAGCAGTGTATACAGATACTGGAAGCCTGTGCTAGCATTTCTCCTGTGGTGTATATAGTAGTATATAGCAGGGTATATGAATACTGGAAGCCTGTGCTAGCATTTCTCCTGCGGTGTATATAGTAGTATATAGCAGTGTATACAGATACTGGAAGCCTGTGCTAGCATTTCTCCTGCGGTGTATACAGTAGTATATAACAGTGTATACAGATACTGGAAGCCTGTGCTGGCATTTCTCCTGTGGTGTATATAGTAGTATATAGCAGGGTATACGAATACTGGAAGCCTGTGCTAGCATTTCTCCTGCGGTGTATATAGTAGTATATAGCAGTGTATACAGATACTGGAAGCCTGTGCTAGCATTTCTCCTGCGGTGTATATAGTAGTATATAGCAGTATATAGAGAAGAGGGTTGCATTGACAATCCAACACAATGGGCAGCGCATTGAACACATTTTATAAGTGGTCAGAAACTTGTAAATAACTCATGAAAGAATAAAGTTACGGTAAAACCAAGCACATCATTGTTTTTCTTGTGAAATTCCCAATAAGTTTGATGTCACATGACCCTCTTCCTATTGCAAAAACAAAAGTTGGATTCAAAATGGCAGACTTCAAAATGGCCGCCATGGTCACCACCCATCCTGAAAAGTTTCCCCCTTCACATATACTAATGCGCCACAAACAGGAAGTTAATATCACCAACCATTCCCATTTTTTTAAGGTGTATCCATATAAATGGCGCACCCCGTATATAATGTACTATTTGTAAATATAACATATATCCAGTGTATAAACTGTACATCCCCTATATATGATATATCCAGTGAATATAACGTACCCCCAAAAATACAAATAGTCCCACAAACCACAACAAGCCCTCATATGGGTCTGTGGGGATAAAATAAAGAGTTATACCTTTTGTCTCTATGTAAAGCAGTGGTCTCAAACTGTGGCCCTTACATCATGCCCGGACAGCCAACGGCATCTGGAGGGCCACAGTTTGAGACCAAGTTATGGCTCTTAAAAGGAGAGGAGGAAAAACGAAACCACAAAAATGAACGCTGGCTGTGTCCTCAAGGTCTGAACGAGCGCCGAGCAACTTATATACTGAGCAACTGGATATTGTGGCGATGTCTGAACAGTGTGCCCTACGTATTACATGGTGAGTCCATAAGGGGTTGACAGATGAAAACAAACATGCAAGATGGTAAAATCAGCAACATAATAATTGCATAATAATTCTGCGCAGTAATAGGTTCCCAATAATTGTACGCACAGATATTCCCCATGATAACCCCACATTTACTTCCTTATATATTCAAGTATAAGGTCAATAGCGCTCATGATAGATGAGAACACTGTACTTAATCCCCAAAAATACTACACAGTGTAGGCGCCTGCCAGACCCCGCACCTCTATAGGAGAGGACTTCACAGCACAGGAATTATGCTTCAGGCCGTGTACATACAAGATGTACATAAGTAATGCCACCATACAGATTAATACTATGAAAGAAGTTTAAATAAAACAAAATGCCATGCTGAGCACCACCATCAGCAGAGCGGGGAAACTGCAGGTCTGGCAAGGTAGCTAAGGGAAGGTAAGTATTTTACTTTATACAGTACTTTTTCTTTTTCTGCTAGTGGGCACATGTCTGTCTCTGGGGGCAGGTGATCTAAACTGGGGGGAAACTAACTATACTAGGGGATACCTATCTAAACTGGGGGGGAAACTAACTATACTAGGGGATACCTATCTAAACTCAGGGAAACTAACAATACTAGGGGATACCTATTGTCACGATTCGGCTTCCAGATAGTGGATCCTCTGTGCCAGAGAGGGATTGGCGTGGACCGTGCTAGTGGACCGGTTCTAAGCCACTACTGGTTTTCACCAGAGCCCGCCGCAAAGCGGGATGGTCTTGCTGCGGCGGTAGTGACCAGGTCGTATCCACTAGCAACGGCTCAACCTCTCTGGCTGCTGAAGATAGGCGCGGTACAAGGGAGTAGGCAGAAGCAAGGTCAGACGTAGCAGAAGGTCGGGGGCAGGCGGCAAGGTTCGTAGTCAGGATGGGTAGCAGAAGTTCAGGTACACAGGCTTTGGACACACTAAACGCTTTCACTGGCACAAGGCAACAAGATCCGGCAAGGGAGTGCAAGGGAGGAGACTAGATATAGGCAGGGAACAGGTGGGAACCAATTAAGCTAATTGGGCCAGGCACCAATCATTGGTGCACTGGCCCTTTAAGTCTCAGAGAGCTGGCGCGCGCGCGCCCTAGAGAGCGGAGCCGCGCGCGCCAGCACATGACAGCAGGGGACCGAGACGGGTAAGTGACCTGGGATGCGACTCGCGAGCGGGCGCGTCCCGCTGTGCGAATCGCATCCCCAACGGCCAAGACAGTGCAGCGCTCCCGGTCAGCGGGACTGACCGGGGCGCTGCAGGGAGAAAGACGCCGTGAGCGCTCCGGGGAGGAGCGGGGACCCGGAGCGCTAGGCGTAACAGTACCCCCCCCCTTAGGTCTCCCCTTCTCTTTGTCCGGTAACTGCCTCCCCTGGGATGAGGACACCTGGAAAGAATGGAGGGTTTCCTCAACGGCAGGCAGTACAGCAGGAGTGGGAATGGGGAGGGAGGGCAGAGGGCGAGGCCTGGCACGGGGCAGTGTGACACCAGGACGGGGGCCATGGGGAGGCACAGAGGCTTGCCTGATGGGACTGGGAGGGGGGGAGAGGCACTTCCTGTGGCAGGCAGAGTCCCAGTTCCTGATCTCCCCGGTGGTCCAATCAATGGTGGGGGAATGAAGCCGGAGCCAAGGCAGACCGAGGAGGACCTCAGAGGTACAGTTGGGGAGAATGAAGAACTCAATCCTTTCGTGGTGGGGTCCGATAGACATCAGGAGGGGTTCTGTGCGGTAACGCACGGTGCAGTCCAATCTGGCTCCGTTGACCGCGGAAATGTAGAGCGGTTTGACGAGACGGGTCACCGGGATGCTGAATCTATTAACAAAGGACTCCAACATAAAATTCCCGGAGGCACCAGAGTCCAAGCAGGCCACGGCTGAGATGGAGGAGTTGGCTGTAGGGGAAATCCGCACGGGCACCGTGAGACGTGGAGAAGAAGACTTAGAAGCAAAAGATGCCACACCCACGTGAGCTGGGTGCGTGCGTGCGTTTCCCAGGCGTGGAGGACGGATAGGGCAATCCACCAAGAAATGCTCAGTACTGGCACAATACAGACAGAGATTTTCTTCTCTACGGCGATTCCTCTCTTCCTGGGTCAGGCGAGACCGATCCACTTGCATGGCCTCCTCGGCGGGAGGCCCAGGCGAAGACTGCAAAGGATGCTGTGGGAGAGGAGCCCAGAGATCTAAGTCTTTTTCCTGGCGGAGCTCTTGGTGTCGCTCAGAAAAACGCATGTCAATGCGGGTAGCCAAATGGATGAGTTCTTGGAGGTTGGCAGGAATCTCTCGTGCGGCCAGCACATCCTTGATGCGACTGGATAGGCCTTTTTTAAAGGTCGCGCAGAGAGCCTCATTATTCCAGGATAGTTCAGAAGCAAAAGTACGGAATTGTATGGCGTACTCGCCAACGGAAGAATTACCCTGGACCAGGTTCAGCAAGGCAGTCTCAGCAGAAGAGGCTCGGGCAGGTTCCTCAAAGACACTTCGGACTTCAGCAAAGAAGGACTGGACTGTGGCTGTGGCAGGATCATTGCGGTCCCAGAGCGGTGTGGCCCAAGACAAGGCCTTTCCTGAAAGAAGACTTACTACGAACGCCACCTTAGACCGTTCTGTAGGAAACAAGTCTGACAACATCTCCATATGCAGGGAACACTGAGACAAAAATCCACGGCAGAGTCTGGAGTCCCCATCAAATTTGTCCGGCAGGGACAAGCGGAGGTTAGGAGCGGCCACTCGCTGCGGAGGAGGTGCAGGAGCTGGCGGAGGAGATGGTTGCTGCTGTAGCAGAGGCAGAATTTGCTGTAACATGGCGGTCAACTGCGACAGCTGCTGTCCTTGTTGGGCAATCTGCTGCGATTGCTGAGCGACCACCGTGGGAAGATCAGCGAGACTTGGCAGCGGCACCTCAGCGGGATCCATGGCCGGATCTACTGTCACGATTCGGCTTCCAGATAGTGGATCCTCTGTGCCAGAGAGGGATTGGCGTGGACCGTGCTAGTGGACCGGTTCTAAGCCACTACTGGTTTTCACCAGAGCCCGCCGCAAAGCGGGATGGTCTTGCTGCGGCGGTAGTGACCAGGTCGTATCCACTAGCAACGGCTCAACCTCTCTGGCTGCTGAAGATAGGCGCGGTACAAGGGAGTAGGCAGAAGCAAGGTCAGACGTAGCAGAAGGTCGGGGGCAGGCGGCAAGGTTCGTAGTCAGGATGGGTAGCAGAAGTTCAGGTACACAGGCTTTGGACACACTAAACGCTTTCACTGGCACAAGGCAACAAGATCCGGCAAGGGAGTGCAAGGGAGGAGACTAGATATAGGCAGGGAACAGGTGGGAACCAATTAAGCTAATTGGGCCAGGCACCAATCATTGGTGCACTGGCCCTTTAAGTCTCAGAGAGCTGGCGCGCGCGCGCCCTAGAGAGCGGAGCCGCGCGCGCCAGCACATGACAGCAGGGGACCGAGACGGGTAAGTGACCTGGGATGCGACTCGCGAGCGGGCGCGTCCCGCTGTGCGAATCGCATCCCCAACGGCCAAGACAGTGCAGCGCTCCCGGTCAGCGGGACTGACCGGGGCGCTGCAGGGAGAAAGACGCCGTGAGCGCTCCGGGGAGGAGCGGGGACCCGGAGCGCTAGGCGTAACACCTATCTAAACTCGGGGGGAAACTAACTATACTAGGGAATACCTATCTAAACTGGGGGGGAAACTAACAATACTAGGGGATACCTATCTAAACTGGGGGGGGGGGGGAAATAACTATACTAGTGGATACCTCTCTAAACTGGGGGAAACTAACTATAATAGGGGATACCTATCTAAACTGAGGGAAAACTAACTATACTAGGGAATACCTATCTAAACTGGGGGGGGAAACTAATTATACTAGGGGATACCTCTCTAAACTGGGGGAAAACTAACTATACTAGGGGATACCTATCTAAACTGAGGGAAAACTAACTATACTAGGGAATACCTATCTAAACTGGGGGGGAAACTAACTATACTAGGGGATACCTATCTAAACTGAGGGGAAACTAACTATACTAGGGGATACCTATCTAAACTGAGGGGAAACTAACTATACTAGGGGATACCTATCTAAACTGAGGGGAAACTAACTATACTAGGGGATACCTATCTAAACTGAGGGGAAACTAACTATACTAGGGGATACCTATCTAAACTGAGGGGAAACTAACTATACTAGGGGATACCTGTCTAAACTGGGGGTAAACTAACTATACTAGGGAATACCTATCTAAACTGGGGGGAAACTAACTATACTAGGGGATACCTATCTAAACTGGGGGACACTAACTATACTAGGGGATACCTATCTAAACTGAGGGAAAACTAACTATACTAGGGAATACCTATCTAAACTGGGGGGGGGGGGAACTAACTATACCAGGGGATACCTATCTAAACTGGGGGAAACTAACTATAATAGGGGATACCTATCTAAACTGAGGGAAAACTAACTATACTAGGTAATACCTATCTAAACTGGGGGAAAACTAACTATACTAGGGGATACCTGTCTAAACTGGGGGAAAACTAACTATACTAGGGAATACCTATCTAAACTGGGGGGAAACTAACTATACTAGGGAATACCTATCTAACCTGAGGGAAACTAACTATACTAGGGGATACCTATCTAAACTGGGGGAAAACTAACTATACTAGGGGATACCTATCTAAACTGGGGGAAAACTTACTATACTAGGGGATAGCTATCTAAACGGGGGGGGGGGGGGGGGGAACTAACTATACTAGGGGATGCCTATCTAAACTGGGGGGAAACTAACTATACTAGGGGATACCTATCTAAACTGGGGGGAAACTAACTATACTAGGGGATACCTATCTAAACTGAGGGAAAACTAACTATGCTAGGGAATACCTATCTAAACTGGGAGAAAACTAACTATACTAGGGAATACCTATCTAAACTGGGGGGAAACTAACTATACTAGGGGATACCTATCTAAACTGGGGGAAAACTAACTATACTAGGGGATACCTATCTAAACTGGGGGAAAACTAGCTATACTAGGGGATACCTATCTAAACTGGGGGGAAACTAACTATACTAGGGGATACCTATCTAAACTGGGGGAAAACTAACTATACTAGGGGATACCTATCTAAACTGGGGGGAAACTAACTATACTAGAGGATTCCTTTCTAAACTGGGGGAAACTAACTATACTAGGGGATACCTATCTAAACTGGGGGGAAACTAACTATACTAGGGGATACCTATCTAAACTGGGGGAAATCTAACTATACTAGGGGATACCTATCTAAACTGGGGGAAAACTAACTATACTAGGGAATACCTATCTAAACTGGAGGAAAACTAACTATACTAGGGGATACCTATCTAAACTGGGGGAAAACTAACTATACTAGGGAATACCTATCTAAACTGGGGGGGAAACTAACTATACTAGGGGATACCTATCTAAACTGGGGGAAAACTAACTATACTAGGGGATACCTATCTAAACTGGGGGAAAACTAGCTATACTAGGGGATACCTATCTAAACTGGGGGGAAACTAACTATACTGGGGGATGCCTATCTAAACTGGGGGAAAACTAACTATACTAGGGGATACCTATCTAAACTGGGGGGAAACTAACTATACTAGAGGATTCCTTTCTAAACTGGGGGAAACTAACTATACTAGGCGATACCTATCTAAACTGGGGAAAACTAACAATACTAGGGGATACCTATCTAAACTGGGGGGAAACTAACTATACTAGGGGATACCTATCTAAACTGGGGGAAAACTAGCTATACTAAGGAATACCTATCTAAACTGGGGGAAAACTAACTATACTGGAGGATTCCTTTCTAAACTGGTGGGAAACTAACTATACTAGGGGATACCTATCTAAACTGGGGGAAGCTAACTATACTAGGGGATACCTATCTAAACTGGGGGGAAACTAACTATACTAGGGGATACCTATCTAAACTGGGGGAAACTAACTATACTAGGGGATACCTATCTAAACTGGGGGGAAACTAACTATACTAGGGGATACCTATCTAAACTGGGGGGAAACTAACTATACTAGGGGATACCTATCTAAAGTGAGGGAAACTAACTATACTAGGGGATACCTATCTAACCTGAGGGAAACTAACTATACTAGGGGATACCTATCTAAAGTGAGGGAAACTAACTATACTAGGGGATACCTATCTAAAGTGAGGGAAACCTACTAAACTAGGGGATACCTATCTAAACTGAGGGAAACTAACTATACTAGGAGATACATATCTAAACTGAGGGAAACTAAATATACTAGGGGATACCTATCTAAACTGGGGGAAAACTAACTATACTAGGGGATACCTATCTAAACTGGGGGAAAACTAACTATAATAGAGGATTCCTTTCTAAACTGGTGGGAAACTAACTATACTAGGGAATACCTATCTAAACAGGGGGAAACTAACTATACTAGGGGATACCTATCTAAAGTAAGGGAAACTAACTATACTAGGGGATACCTATCTAACCTGAGGGAAACTAACTATACTAGGGGATACCTATCTAACCTGAGGGAAACTAACTATACTAGGGGATACCTATCTAAAGTGAGGGAAACTAACTATACTAGGGGATAACTATCTAAACTGGGGGGAAACTAACGATACTAGGGAATACCTATCTAAACTGGGGGGAAACTAACTATACTAGGGGATACCTATCTAAAATGAGGGAAACTATCTATACTAGGGGATACCTATCTAAACTGGGGGAAAACTAACTATACTAGAGGATTCCTTTCTAAACTGGGGGAAAACTAACTATACTAGGGGATACCTATCTAAATTGGGGGAAAACTAGCTATACTAGGGAATACCGATCTAAACTGGGGGGAAACTAACTATACTAGAGGATTCCTTTCTAAACTGGGGGAAAACTAACTATACTAGGGAATACCTATCTAAACTGGGGGGAAACTAACTATACTAGAAGATTCCTTTCTAAACTGGTGGGAAACTAACTATACTAGGGGATACCTATCTAAACTGGGGGAAAACTAACTATACTAGGGGATACCTATCTAAACTGGGGGGAAACTAACTATACTAGGGGATACCTATCTAAACTGGGGGGAAACTAACTATACTAGGGAATACCTATCTAAACTGGGGGGAAACTAACTATACTAGGGGATACCTATCTAAAATGAGGGAAACTATCTATACTAGGGGATACCTATCTAACCTGAGGGAAACTAACTATACTAGGGGATACCTATCTAAACTGAGGGGAAACTAACTATACTAGGGGATACCTATCTAAAGTGAGGGAAACTAACTATACTAGGGGATACCTATCTAAAGTGAGGGAAACTTACTAAACTAGGGGATACCTATCTAAACTGAGGGAAACTAACTATACTAGGAGATACATATCTAAACTGAGGGAAAATAAATATACTAGGGGATACCTATCTAAACTGGGGGGAAACTAACTATACTAGGGGATACCTATCTAAACTGGGGGAAAACTAACTATACTAGAGGATTCCTTTCTAAACTGGTGGGAAACTAACTATACTAGGGAATACCTATCTAAACTGGGGGAAACTAACTATACTAGGGGATACCTATCTAAAGTAAGGGAAACTAACTATACTAGGGGATACCTATCTAACCTGAGGGAAACTAACTATACTAGGGGATACCTATCTAACCTGAGGGAAACTAACTATACTAGGGGATACCTATCTAAAGTGAGGGAAACTAACTATACTAGGGGATAACTATCTAAACTGGGGGGAAACTAACGATACTAGGGAATACCTATCTAAACTGGGGGGAAACTAACTATACTAGGGGATACCTATCTAAAATGAGGGAAACTATCTATACAAGGGGATACCTATCTAAACTGGGGGAAAACTAACTATACTAGAGGATTCCTTTCTAAACTGGGGGAAAACTAACTATACTAGGGGATACCTATCTAAACTGGGGGAAAACTAACTATACTAGAAGATTCCTTTCTAAACTGGTGGGAAACTAACTATACTAGGGGATACCTATCTAAACTGGGGGGAAACTAACTATACTAGGGGATACCTATCTAAACTGGGGGGAAACTAACTATACTAGGGAATACCTATCTAAACTGGGGGGAAACTAACTATACTAGGGAATACCTATCTAAACTGGGGGGAAACTAACTATACTAGGGGATACCTATCTAAAGTGAGGGAAACTAACTATACTAGGGGATACCTATCTAACCTGAGGGAAACTAACTATACTAGGGGATACCTATCTAAAGTGAGGGAAACTTACTAAACTAGGGGATACCTATCTAAACTGAGGGAAACTAACTATACTAGGAGATACATATCTAAACTGAGGGAAACTAAATATACTGTCACGATGCCGGCTGGCAGGAGGTGGATCCTCTGTGCCAGAGAGGGATTGGCGTGGACCGTGCTAGTGGACCGGTTCTAAGTCACTACTGGTATTCACCAGAGCCCGCCGCAAAGCGGGATGGTCTTGCTGCGGCGGTAGTGACCAGGTCGTATCCACTAGCAACGGCTCAACCTCTCTGACTGCTGAAGATAGGCGCGGTACAAGGGAGTAGACAGAAGCAAGGTCGGACGTAGCAGAAGGTCGGGGCAGGCAGCAAGGATCGTAGTCAGGGGCAACGGCAGGAGGTCTGGAACACAGGCTAGGAACTCACAAGGGAACGCTTTCACTGGCACAATGGCAACAAGATCCGGCGAGGGAGTGCAGGGGAAGTGAGGTATACATAGGGAGTGCACAGGTGAACACACTGATTAGAACCACTGCGCCAATCAGCGGCGCAGTGGCCCTTTAAATCGCAGAGACCCGGCGCGCGCGCGCCCTAGGGAGCGTGGCCGCGCGCGCCGGGACAGGACCGACGGAGAGCGAGTCAGGTACGGGAGCCGGGGTGCGCATCGCGAGCGGGCGCCACCCGCATCGCGAATCGCATCCCGGCTGGAGGCGGTATCGCAGCGCACCCGGTCAGTGGATCTGACCGGGGCGCTGCGGGAGCGAGAGTGTAGCGAGCGCTCCGGGGAGGAGCGGGAACCCGGAGCGCTCGGCGTAACATATACTAGGGGATACCTATCTAAACTGGGGAAAAACTAACTATACTAGGGGATACCTATCTAAACTGGGGGAAAACTAACTATACTAGAGGATTCCTTTCTAAACTGGTGGGAAACTAACTATACTAGGGAATACCTATCTAAACTGGGGGAAACTAACTATACTAGGGGATATCTATCTAAAGTAAGGGAAACTAACTATACTAGGGGATACCTATCTAACCTGAGGGAAACTAACTATACTAGGGGATACCTATCTAACCTGAGGGAAACTAACTATACTAGGGGATACCTATCTAAAGTGAGGGAAACTAACTATACTAGGGGATAACTAAACTGGGGGGAAACTAACTATACTAGGGGATACCTATCTAACCTGAGGGAAACTATACTAGGGGATACCTATCTAAACTGGGGGGAAACTTAATATACTAGGGGATACATATCTAAACTGAGGGAAACTTACTATACTAGGGGATACCTATCTAAACTGAGGGAAACTAACTATACTAGGGGATACCTATCTAAACTGGTGGGAAACTAACTTTACTAGGCGATACCTATCTAAAATGATGGAAACTAACTATACTAGGCGATACCTATCTAAAATGATGGAAACTAACTATACTAGGGGATACCTATTTAAACTGAGGGAAACTAACTATACTAGGGAATACCTATTTAAACTGAGGGAAACTAACTATATTAGGGGATACCTATCTAAACTGGGGGAAGCTAACTATACTAGGGGATACCTATCTAAACTGGGGGGAAACTAACTATACTAGGGGATACCTATCTAAACTGGAGAAAAATAACTATACTAGGGGATACCTCTCTAAACTGGGAGGAAACTAACTATACTAGTGGATACCTATCTAAACTGGGGGGAAACTAATTATACTAGAGGATTCCTTTCTAAACTTAGGGAAAACTAACTATACTAGGGAATACCCATCTAAACTGGCGGGAAACTAACTATACAAGGGAATACCTATCTAAACTGGGGGAAACTAACTATACTAGGAAATACCTATCTAAACTGGGGGAAAACTAACTATACTAGGGGATACCTATCTAAACTGGGGGAAACTAACTATACTAGGGGATACCTATCTAAACTGGGGGAAACTAACTATACTAGGGGATACCTATCTAAACTGGGGGAAAACTAACTATACTAGGGGATACCTATCTAAACGGGGGGGGGGGGGGGGGGGAACTAACTATACTAGTTGATGCCTATCTAAACCGGGGGAAACTAACTATACTAAGGGGATACCTATCTAAACTGGGGGAAACTAACTATAATAGGGGATACCTATCTAAACTGAGGGAAACTAACTATACTAAGGGATACCTATCTAAACTGGGGGAAACTAACTATACTAGGGGATACCTATCTAAACTGGGGGAAACTAACCATACTAGGGGATACCTATCTAAACTTAGGGAAAACTAACTATACTAGGGAATACCTATCTAAACTGGGGGAAAACTAACTATACAAGGGAATACCTATCTAAACTGGGGGAAACTAACTATACTAGGGGATACCTATCTAAACTGGGGGAAACTAACTATACTAGGGAATACCTATCTAAACTGGGGGAAAACTAACTATACAAGGGAATACCTATCTAAACTGGGGGAAACTAACTATACTAGGGGATACCTATCTAAACTGGGGGAAACTAACTATACTAGGGGATACCTATCTAAACTGGGGGAAACTAACTATACTAAGGGATAACTATATTAACTGGGGGGAAGCTAACTATACTAGGGGATACCTCTCTAAACTGGGGGAAACTAACTATACTAGTGGATACCTATCTTAACTGGGGGGGGACTAACTATACTAGGGGATACCTATCTAAACGGGGGGGGGGGGGAACAAACTATACTAGGGGATACCTATCTTAACCGGGGGAAACTAACTATACTAGGGAATACCTATCTAAACTGGAGAAAAATAACTATACTAGGGGATACCTCTCTAAACTGGGAGGAAACTAACTATACTAGTGGATACCCATCTAAACTGGGGGAAAACTAACTATACTAGAGGATTCCTTTCTAAACTGGGGGAAAACTAACTATACTAGGGAATACCCATCTAAACTGGGGGGAAACTAACTATACTAGGAAATACCTATCTAAACTGGGGGAAAACTAACTATACTAGGGGATACCTATCTAAACTGGGGGAAACTAACTATACTAGGGGATACCTATCTAAACTGGGGGAAACTAACTATACTAGGGGGATACCTATCTAAACTGGGGGAAAACTAACTATACTAGGGGATACCTATCTAAACGGGGGGGGGGGGGGGAACTAACTATACTAGGGGATGCCTATCTAAACCGGGGGAAACTAACTATACTAGGAGATACCTATCTAAATTGAGGGAAACTAACTATACTAGGGGATATCAATCTAAACTGGAGAAAAATAACTATACTAGGGGATACCTCTCTAAACTGGGGGGAAACTAACTATACTAGTGGATACCTATCTTAACTGGGGGGGGGGGAACTAACTATACTAGGGGATACCTATCTAAACTGGGGGGGAAACAAACTATACTAGCGGATACCTATCTAAACTGGGGAAACTAACTATACTAGGGAATACCTATCTAAACTGGGGGGAAACTAACTATACTAGGGGATACCTATCTAAACTGGGGGGAAACTGACTATACTAGAAGATACCTATCTAAACTGGGGGGAGAGTATCTTTAATAGTGGATTCCTATGTTAACTGGGGGGGAAACTAACTATACTGGGGGATACCTATCTAAACTGGGGGGAAACTAACTATACTAGGGGATACCTATCTAAACGGGGGAAACTAAATATACTAGCGGATACTTATCTAAACTGGGGAAAACTAACTATACTAGGGGATACCTATCTAAACTGAGGGAAAACGAACTATACGAGGAGATACCTATCTAAACTGGGGGAAACTAACAAAACTACTGGAAACCTCTCTAAACTGAGGGAAAACTAACTATACAAGGGGATACCTGTCTAAACTGGGGGAAACTAACTATACTAGGGGATACCTATCTAATCTGAGGGAGACAAACTATACTAGGGGATACCTATCTAAAGTGAGGGGAAACTAACTATACTAGGGTATGCCTATCTAAAGTGAGGGGAAACTAACTATACTAGGGGATACCTATCTAAACTGAGGGAAAACTAACTATACTAGGGGATACCTATCTAAACTGAGGAAATCTAACTATACTAGGGGATACCTATCTAAACTGGGGGAAATCTAACTATACTAGGGGATACCTATCTAAACTGAGGGAAAACTAACTATACTAGGGGATACCTATCTAAACTGAGGGAAAACTAACTATACTAGGGGATACCCATCTAATCTGAGGGAAACAAACTATACTAGGGGATACCTATCTTATCTGAGGGAAACAAACTATACTAGGGGATACCTATCTAATCTGAGGGAAACAAACTATACTAGGGGATACCTATCTAAACTGGGGGGGAAACTAACTATACTAGGCGATACCTATCTAATCTGAGGGAAACTAACTATAGCAGGGGATACCTATCTAAACTGGGGAAAAACTAACAATACTAGGGGATACCTATCTAAACTGGGGGAAACTAACTATACTAGGGGATACCTATCTAAACTGAGGGAAAACTAATTATACTAGGGATACCTATCTAAACTGTGGAAAACTAGCTATACTAGGGGATACCTATCTAAACTGGGGAAAACTAACTATACTAGGGGATACCTATCTAAACTGAGGGAAAACGAACTATACGAGGAGATACCTATCTAAACTGGGGAAACTAACAAAACTACTGGAAACCTCTCTAAACTGAGGGAAAACTAACTATACAAGGGGATACCTGTCTAAACTGGGGGAAACTAACTATACTAGGGGATACCTATCTAATCTGAGGGAGACAAACTATACTAGGGGATACCTATCTAAAGTGAGGGGAAACTAACTATACTATCTAAAGTGAGGGGAAACTAACTATACTAGGGGATACCTATCTAAACTGAGGGAAAACTAACTATACTAGGGGATACCTATCTAAACTGAGGGAAATCTAACTATACTAGGGGATACCTATCTAAACTGGGGGAAATCTAACTATACTAGGGGATACCTATCTAAACTGAGGGAAAACTAACTATACTAGGGGATACCTATCTAAACTGAGGGAAAACTAACTATACTAGGGGGATACCCATCTAATCTGAGGGAAACAAACTATACTAGGGGATACCTATCTAATCTGAGGGAAACAAACTATACTAGGGGATACCTATCTAATCTGAGGGAAACAAACTATACTAGGGGATACCTATCTAAACTGGGGGGGAAACTAACTATACTAGGCGATACCTATCTAATCTGAGGGAAACTAACTATAGCAGGGGATACCTATCTAAACTGGGGAAAAACTAACAATACTAAGGGATACCTATCTAAACTGGGGGAAAACTAATTATACTAGGGGATACCTATCTAAACTGAGGGAAAACTAATTATACTAGGGATACCTATCTAAACTGTGGAAAACTAGCTATACTAGGGGATACCTATCTAAACTGAGGTAAACTAACTATATACTAGGGGATACCTATCTAAACTGGGGGAGACTAACAATACTGTTACGCCCGAGCGCTCTGGGTCCCTGCTCCTCCCCGGAGCGCTCACGGCGTCTCTCTCCCTGCAGCGCCCCGGTCGGTCCCGCTGACCGGGAGCGCTGCACTGATATGGCCGTCGGGGATGCGATTCGCACAGCGGGACGCGCCCGCTCGCGAATCGCATCCCAAGTCACTTACCCGTCCCGGTCCCCTGCTGTCATGTGCTGGCGCGCGCGGCTCCGCTCTCTAGGGCACGCGCGCGCCAGCTCTCTGAGACTTAAAGGGCCAGTGCACCAATGATTGGTGCCTGGCCCAATTAGCTTAATTGGCTTCCACCTGCTCCCTGGCTATATCACATCACTTCCCTGCACTCCCTTGCCGGATCTTGTTGCCTTGTGCCAGTGAAAGCGTTTAGTGTTGTCCAAAGCCTGTGTTACCTGAACTCCTGCTATCCATCTTGACTACGAACCTTGCCGCCTGCCCCGACCTTCTGCTACGTCTGACCTTGCCTCTGCCTAGTCCTTCTGTCCCACGCCTTCTCAGCAGTCAGCGAGGTTGAGCCGTTGCTAGTGGATACGACCTGGTTGCTACTGCCGCAGCAAGACCATCCCGCTTTGCGGCGGGCTCTGGTGAACACCAGTAGCCTCTTAGAACCGGTCCACCAGCACGGTCCACGCCAATCCCTCGCTGACACAGTGGATCCACAACCTGTAAGCCGAATCGTGACAAATACTAGGGGGATACCTACCTAAACTGGGGGGGAAACTAACTATACTAGGGGATACCTGTCTAAACTGGGGGGGAAATAAGTATACTAGAGGATTCCTTTCTAAATTGGGGGGAAACTAACTATACTAGGGGATACCTATCTAAACTGAGGGAAAACTAACTATACTAGGGGATACCTATCTAAACTGAGGGAAAACTAACTATACTAGGGGATAACTATCTAAACTGAGGGGAAACTAACTCTACTAGGGGATACCTATCTAAACTGGGGGAAACTAACTATAATAGGGGATACCTATCTAAACTGGGGGGGAAACTAACTATACTAGGGGATACCTATCTAAACTGGGGGAAACTAACTATAATAGGGGATACCTATCTAAACTGGGGGGAACTAACTATACTAGGGATGCCTATCTAAACTGGGGGATACTAACTATAATAGGGGATACCTATCTAAACTGAGGGAAACTATCTATACTAAGGGATACCTATCTAAACTGGGGGAAACTAACCATACTAGGGGATACCTATCTAAACTTAGGGAAAACTAACTATACTAGGGAATACCTATCTAAACTGGGGGAAAACTAACTATACAAGGGAATACCTATCTAAACTGGGGGAAACTAACTATACTAGGGGATACCTATCTAAACTGGGGAAACTAACTATACTAGGGGATACCTATCTAAACTGGGGGAAAACTAACTATACTAGGGGGATACCTATCTAAACGGGGGGGGGGGGGGAACTAACTATACTAGGGGATGCCTATCTAAACCGGGGGAAACTAACTATACTAGGGGATACCTATCTAAATTGAGGGAAACTAACTATACTAGTAGGGGATATCTATCTAAACTGAGGGAAACTAACTATACTAGGGGATACCTATCTAAACTGAGGGAAACTAACTATACTAGGGGATACCGATCTAAACTGAGGGAAAACTAACTATACTAAGGGATAACTATATTAACTGGGGGAAACTAACTATACTAGGGGATACCTCTCTAAACTGGGGGAAACTAACTATACTAGTGGATACCTATCTTAACTGGGGGGGGACTAACTATACTAGGGGATACCTATCTAAACTGGGGGGGAAACAAACTATACTAGGGGATACCTATCTAAACCGGAGGAAACTAACTATACTAGGGGATCCCTATCTAAACTGGGGGAAACTAACTATACTAGGGAATACCTATCTAAACTGGAGAAAAATAACTATACTAGGGGATACCTCTCTAAACTGGGGGGAAACTAACTATACTAGTGGATACCTATCTTAACTGGGGGGGGGGGAACTAACTATACTAGGGATACCTATCTAAACTGGGGGGGGAAACAAACTATACTAGGGGATACCTATCTAAACTGGGGGAAACTAACTATACTAGGGGATACCTATCTAAACTGGGGGGAAACTAACAATACTACTGGATACCTCTATAAACTGGGGGGAAACTAACTATACTAGGGGATACCTATCTAAACCTGGGGGGGAAATAACTATACTGGAGGATTCCTTTCTAAATTGGGGGGAAACTAACTATACTAGGGGATACCTATCTAAACTGAGGGAAATCTAACTATACTAGGGGATACCTATCTAAACTGGGGGAAATCTAACTATACTAGGGGATACCTATCTAAACTGAGGGAAAACTAACTATACTAGGGGATACCTATCTAAACTGAGGGAAAACTAACTATACTAGGGGATAACTATCTAAACTGGGGGAAACTAACTATAATAGGGGATACCTATCTAAACTGGGGGGAAACTAACTATACTAGGGGATACCTATCTAAACTGGGGGAAACTAACAATACTAAGGGTTACCTATCTAAACTGGGGGAAAACTAATTATACTAGGGGATACCTGTCTAAACTGTGGAAAACTAGCTATACTAGGGGATACCTATCTAAACTGAGGGAAAACTAACTATACTAGGGAATACCTATCTAAACTGGGGGAAAACTAACTATACAAGGGAATACCTATCTAAACTGGGGGAAACTAACTATACTAGGGGATACCTATCTAAACTGGGGGAAACTAACTATACTAGGGGATACCTATCTAAACTGGGGGAAAACTAACTATACTAGGGGATACCTATCTAAATGGGGGGGGGGGGGAGAACTAACTATACTAGGGGATGCCTATCTAAACCGGGGGAAACTAACTATACTAGGGGATACCTATCTAAATTGAGGGAAACTAACTATACTAGGGGATATCTATCTAAACTGAGGGAAACTAACTATACTAGGGGATACCTATCTAAACTGAGGGAAACTAACTATACTAGGGGATACCGATCTAAACTGAGGGAAAACTAACTATACTAAGGGATAACTATATTAACTGGGGGGAAACTAACTATACTAGGGGATACCTCTCTAAACTGGGGGAAACTAACTATACTAGTGGATACCTATCTTAACTGGGGGGGGGGGGGACTAACTATACTAGGGGATACCTATCTAAACTGGGGGGGGAAACAAACTATACTAGGGGATACCTATCTAAACCGGGGGAAACTAACTATACTAGGGAATACCTATCTAAACTGGAGAAAAATAACTATACTAGGGGATACCTCTCTAAACTGGGGGGAAACTAACTATACTAGTGGATACCTATCTTAACTTGGGGGGGGGACTAACTATACTAGGGGATACCTATCTAAACTGGGGGGGAAACAAACTATACTAGGGGATACCAATCTAAACTGGGGGAAACTAACTATACTAGGGGATACCTATCTAAACTGTGGGGAAACTAACAATACTACTGGATACCTCTATAAACTGGGGGGAAACTAACTATACTAGGGGATACCTATCTAAACCTGGGGGGGAAATAACTATACTAGAGGATTACTTTCTAAATTGGGGGGAAACTAACTATACTAGGGGATACCTATCTAAACTGAGGGAAATCTAACTATACTAGGGGATACCTATCTAAACTGGGGGAAATCTAACTATACTAGAGGATACCTATCTAAACTGAGGGAAATCTAACTATACTAGGGGATACCTATCTAAACTGGGGGGAAACTAACTATACTAGGGGATACCTATCTAAACTGAGGGAAAACTAACTATACTAGTGGATACCTATCTAAACTGAGGGAAAACTAACTATACTAGGGATACCTATCTAATCTGAGGGAAACAAACTATACTAGGGGATACCTATCTAATCTGAGGGAGACAAACTATACTAGGGGATACCTATCTAATCTGAGGGAAACAAACTATACTAGGGGATACCTATCTAAACTGGGGGGGAAACTAACTATACTAGGCGATACCTATCTAATCTGAGGGAAACTAACTATAGCAGGGGATACCTATCTAAACTGGGGCAAAACTAACAATACTAGGGGATACCTATCTAAACTGTGGGAAAACTAATTATACTAGGGGATACCTATCTAAACTGTGGAAAACTAGCTATACTAGGGGATACCTATCTAAACTGAGGAAACTAACTATATACTAGGGCATACCTATCTAAACTGGGGGGAGACTAACAATACTAGGGGATACCTACCTAAACTGGGGAAAAATAACAATACTAGGGGATACTTATCTAAAATGGTGGAAAACTAACTATACTAGGGGATACCTGTCTACACTGGGGGGGAAATAAGTATACTAGAGGATTCCTTTCTAAATTGGGGGGGAAACTAACTATACTAGGGGATACCTATCTAAACTGGGAAAACTAACTATACTAGGGGATACCTATCTAACTGGGGGAAAACTAACTATACTAGGGGATACCTATCTAAACTGAGGGAAAATTAACTATACTAGGGGATACCTATCTAAACTGAGGGAAAACTAACTATACTAGGGGATAACTATCTAAACTGAGGGAAACTAACTCTACTAGGGGATACCTATCTAAACTGGGGGAAACTAACTATACTAGGGGATACCTATCTAAACTGGGGGGAAACTAACTATACTAGGCGATACCTATCTAAACTGGGGGAAAACTAACTATACTAGGGGATACCTATCTAAACTGGGGGAAACTAGCTATACTAGGGGATACCTATCTAAACTGAGGGAAACTAACTAAACTAGGGGATACCTATCTAAACTGGGGGGAGACTAACAATACTAGGGGATACCTATGTAAACTGGGGGGGGGACCAACTATACTAGGGGATACCTATCTAAACTGTGGGGAAACTAACTACACTACTCAAAAAAAATTAAGGAAACACTTAAACAACACAATGTAACTCCAAGTCAATGGTGCTTCTGTGAAATCCCACTGTCCACTCAGGAAGCAACACTGATTGACAATCAATTTCACATGGAACAGACAACAGGTGGAAATTATACCCCCAATAAAAGAGTGGTTCTGCAAGTGGTGACCACAGACCAATTCTCAGTTCCTATTCTTCCTGGCTGATATTTAGGTCACATTGGAATGCTGGCGGTGCTTTCACTCTAGTGGTAGCATGAGTCTGAGTCTACAACCCACACAAATGGCTCAGGTAGTGCAGCTCATCCAGGATGGCACAACAATGCAAGCTGTGGCTAGAAGGTTTTCTGTGTCTGTCAGCGTAGTGTCCAGAGCATGGAGGCGCTACCAGGAGACAGGCCAGTACATCAGGAGACGTGGAGGAGGCCATAGGAGGGCAACAATCGAGCAGCAGGAGCGCTACCTCCGCCTTTGTGCAAGGAGGAGCCGGAGGAGCACTGCCAGAGCCCTGCAAAATGACCTCCAGCACGCCACAAAATGTGCATGTGTCCACTCAAACGGTCAGAAACAGACTCCATTAAGGTGGTATGAGGGCCAAACGTCCACAAGTGGAGGTTGTGCTTACAGCCCAACACCGTGCAGGACGTTTGGCATTTGCACTGAGCACATGTGACAGACTTGACAGAGTCTGGAGACACCGTGGAGAATGCTCTGCTGCCTGCAACATCCTCCGGCATGACCGGTTTGGCGGTGAGTCAGTAATGATGTGGAGTGGCATTTCTTTTGGGGGGCTGCACAGCCCTCCATGTGCTTGCCAGAGGTAGCCTGACTGCCATTAGATACTGAAATTAGATCCTCAGATCCCTTGTGAGACCATATGCCGTTAATGTTGGCTCTGAGTTCCTCCTAAGGCAAGACAATGCTAGACCTCATGTGGCTGGAGTGTGTCAGCAGTTCCTATAAGAGGAAGGCATTGATGCTATGGACTGGCCCGCCCTTTCCCCCGACCTGAATCTGACCGAGCACATCTGGGACATCATGTCTTATCATGGCTTTAGTCCAGGTCTGGGAGGACATCCCTCAGGAGACCATCCTCCACCTCATCAGGAGCATGCCCAGGTGTTGTAGGGAGGTCATACGGGAGGTCATACGGCCACACACACTACTGAGCCTCATTGTGACTTGTTTTAAGGGCATTACATAAAGTTGGATCAGCCTGTAGTGCGGTTTTCCACTTTGATTTTGAGTGTGACTCCATATCCAGACCTCAATGGGTTGATGAATTTGATTTCCATTGATCATTTTTGTGTGATTTTGTTGTCAGCACATTCAATTATGTAAAGACGAAAGTATTTCATACGATTAGTTCATTCATTCAGATTTATGATGTTTTATCTTAGTGTTCCCTTAATTTTTTTGAGCAGTGTATACTAGTGGATACTTATCTAAACCGGGAGGAAACTAACTATACTAGGGGATACCTATCTAAACCGGAGGGAAACTATCTATATTAGGGGATACCTATCTAAACTGGGAAGAATCTAACCATACTAGGGGATACCTATCTTAACAGGTGGGGGACTAACCATACCAGGCTGCTTGAGAAAGGTCAGGATTGAGCTGACTGAAACGTCGCTGCTGTAATGACACCTTTTATGGAATAAACTTGCACTTTTTGCACATTTTGTGGTGCTGTGGACAAGATTTTTTTTGCTGCTTATGTGATGACTCTCTAACCAAGGGTCCACGATCTGCGTGCACCCCCTCTACATTTTTACGGATTCAGTTGTGCTGTTCTTCTACTTTTTCTATACTAGGGGATACCTATCTAAACCGGAGGGAAACTATATACCGTATATTAGGGGATACCTATCTAAACTCGGAAGAAACTAACCATACCATGGAATACCTATCTTAACAGGGGGGACTAATCATACTAGGGGATACCTATCTAAACTGGGGAGTTAACATTTTGAGCTTTATTTCAGAGGGATAAATGAGGGCTGTGCTGTTCTCCAGTAGTATACACACAGGGACTTCCTTTCCCTCTTTTGTCCAACCACAGCACAGCACATTCTCCCCTCTGCTGTTCCATGACATAGGGCTGGAAATACTGCACTGGACTGACCAGGCTGCACTGTGCCGGGGGATGATTCACACAATACTGTACTATAGATGGTATGTGAGGGAGAAGGCGTTACTACTGGCACTTTGTTTGCAAAGTACTATGTCAGAAGAAAGGAAAGAGCAGCACAGCAAGGAAAAGGTTGCCCTAAGCACAAAACTGATGATGATTATGACAAGTCTTCAGAATAAATAAGGGGAGATTACCCTGCACCACTGTGTACATACAACCATAGGTACCTTGGTATTTACACAAAAGACAGCTGCCATGAGTTTGATAAGCCATGTGAAGTGTCCTGATTTAGCTGTTACTAAAGACAGATTTCCCCTAACAACAGGCAGTGCAGAGAAAAGTTCTAAGAATGGTAAAAGCTAGTGGTCAAGACTTTCTGGAGTATGGAGTCGACTATGTAAGATTGGTGTGTCTCAGGAATGGACTACCTGCAGGATAGATTGTCTGAAGGAGAGGGGTGAACAAACCAGGGGGTTGATTATCTGAAGGATAAGAGGTGGATGATCTGATGGGTGAATGGTCTGAGGGGCAAATTAGTGGACTATTAAAGCGGGGGGAATATCCAAGGAGATCATTTAAGGGGTGGTGTTCCAATGTACATAAAGATAAAGGGGGGGGGGATTTTCACTAAATTGTTTAGAATGTCACTCTTAAGTCACTTTTGTTGCAAATTATTTTGGCAGATATTTTATCATATAGTCTCACAATGTGTGATAAATAATGTGCACCAAAACTAACAAAATGACTTCATAACATCATTTTATCACGTTGTAAAACAGGTTTCTAGAACAACACTGAGGGTGGTCTATGTTTGCAGGTTTTATTTAACCCTTGCAATGTAATTTTTCTGAAAACAAAGCTTTCAGAAATCACTGACATTGTAGGTAAAAAAATATTTAGAAATGCGAATATTCGTGCCCAACACTAGATACTACATCGAATCCATGATACCACCACCAATCCATAATACTACCACAAATCCATGATACTACCACAATCTATGATACTACCACCAATCCATTATACTACCAACAATCCATGATACTACCACCAATCTATCATACTACTATCAATCCATAATACTACCACCAATCCAAGATCCTACCACCAATCCATGATACTATCACCAATCCATAATACTACCACCAATCCATAATACTACCACCAATCCATAATACTATCACCAATCCTTAATACTACCACCAATCCATGATTCTACCACCAATTTATGATACTACCATCAATCCATAATACTACCACCAATCCATGATACTATCACCAATCCATGATACTACCACCAATCCATGATACTATCACCAATCCAAACTACCACCAATCCATGATACTATCACCAATACATAATACTACCACCAATCCATGATTGTACCACCAATTTATGATACCACCATTAATCCATAATACTACCACCAATGCATAATACTACCATCAATCCATAATACTACCACCAATCTATGATACTACCACCAATCAATGATACTACCACCAATCTATGATACTACCACCAATCAATGATACTACCACCAATCCACAATACTACCACCAATCTATGATACTACTAGTGATGAGCGGCATTGCCCATATTCGAATTCGGGATATTTCGCGAATATATAGACGAATATTCGTCTTATATTCGTGAATTTCCGTATTCGTTATATTCGCATATTCAAGGAAGAAGACAGTGAGGGGGTGGGCAACTTTACTATTGGTTGCTAGGGATGTTGTTGATAACCTCTGACAAGTGTATTTGCGTCATTCTAATTGGTCCACAAGTGAAAAGAAGGAATATGCGAATATTCACATATGAGAATTTTTGCATATGCAGAAAAAAGTGAATATTCGGAATTTCGAATATATTGCGAATATATTCGCGAATTTGCGATATTTGCAATAAAAATTCAAAAAGCGAATATTCGTGCCCCAACACTAGATACTACCACGTATCCATGATACCACCACCAATCCATAATACTACCATTAATCCATAATACTACCACCAATCTATGATACTACCACCAATCCATTATACTACCACCAATCCACAATACTACCACCAGTCTATGATACTACTATCAATCCATAATACTACCACCAATCCATGATACTATCACCAATCCATAATACTACCACCAATCCATGATACTATCACCAATCCATTATACTACCACCAATCCATGATACTACCACCAATGCATGATACTATCACCAATCCATAATACTACCACCAATCCAGGATACTACCATAAATCCATAATATTACCACCAATCCATAATACTACCACCAATCCATGATACTATCACCAATCCATAATACTACCAACAATCTATGATACTACCAGCAATCCATTATACTACCACCAATCCACAATACTACCACCAGTCTATGATACTACTATCAATCCATAATACTACCACCAATCCATGATACTACCACCAATCCATGCACCTATCACCAATCCATAATACTACCACCAATCCATGATACTATCACCAATCCATAATACTACCACTAATCCATGATACTATCACCAATCCATAATACTACCACCAATCCATAATACAACCACCAATCCAGGATACTACCATCAATCCATAATACTATCACCAATCCATAATATTACCACCAATCCATAATACTACCACCAATCCAGGATACTACCATCAATCCATAATACTACCACCAATCCATGATTCTACCACCTATTTATGATACTACCATCAATCCATAATACTACCACCAATGCATAATACTACCACCAATCCATGATATTACCACCAATCCATGATACTACCACCAATCCATGATACTACCACCACTGTTTGAGGTTTGTAGGTTGGAATGCCATAACTTCCTTTTTTTCAAACATAACGGAGGAGGAGTTTGGGTGCTTACATACATCCTCCCATATGGTTATCACAGGCAAGCTGCCCAAGGTACCAGACTCACCCACAACTCACCTGATTACCCTACTGAGAGAAGGTAACGCTTCTGAATAAAACCTTCCAAAACCTGATTTACCCGCTTGGTCAGACTCTTGGACTGAGAAAGCTTCACCTCTAATAATAAGTAGAAAGCGGCCAGAAATAAATTGTAGTCCCCTGGTTGAGACAATATACAAAGAGCCCGAGCAGATAGGACTATTTTTGACGGATAGGTAGGACAGGTTTTTAATTTAGCAGAAATTTTCAAGTTGGGTCCGAATAGGTTGAATAGTGTATTGAGGCTCTCAGGACTGATCTTTGATAAATTATAGGAGAAAGATGTCTGCCTTCCTGTTCTCCTTTAGTAGTGCAAGTAGAAGATGAACCTGAAGAAAAATACAAAGCGATGAGCATTAGATGATGTGCAGATTGCAGATAGATGATGTCTCTTTTCCTCTATTGCAGTGGTGTCCATACTGTAGCCCTCTAGATTTTATAAAACTACAACTCTGCTTCCTCTAAGATTGTCAGGCCTTTAATTCTACATCGAAAGCATCTGCATTGAAATTCTGCATCAAAAGAGTAAAAGTGAGACCACCTGTGAAATGTGCCTGGTCCCAGCAGCGTCAAGCAGGATGGACGTGGCCCCTAAAGAAGTGGCGTCTCTCCACGTAGCTTCCATTAGGGATCGACCAATATCGTTTTTTAGGGCCGATACCGATAATCTGTCACCTTTCGGGCCGATAGCCGATAATTTATACCGGAATATCGGTATAAGTTATCAGCTATTTCAACACACACCCCCCCCCCCCCCCCCCGGCGGGGCAGAAGCCGTTGCAGATCATTGATTTAAAGCGGGCACTTTAAATCAATTAACTACAGTGGCTTTTGCGGTGCCAGAGACCGCCGCCTCCACCCGCTTCTCTCCCCCTGCCTGTCCTGAGTCTAACCACCACAGTTAGGGACCCCATGATCAGATACTTATCCCCTTTTCTTTGGACAGGGGATACATTTTTTTAAACCAGAAAACCCCTTTAAGGACATAATATATCTAAAACGATTTGGTGGTGTTTAAGTTCTTTAGAAGATATGCAATAAGGAATTGAAATTTTTACTGTAGTTAAGGGAAGTTACTGGCTCGACCAACAATGTAAGAAATATGCTTCCTATAAGAGTTAGCAAATCCAAGCAAAACGCTAGATAGTAGGGATCGACCGATTATCGATTTGGCCGATATTATCGGCCGATAATCGCGATTTTGGACATTATCGGTACAGGCAATTACCTTGCCGAAATGCCGATAATACCCCCCCCCCCCCCACCGCGCCGCACCACGACCGCCCCCCCCCCCACGACCCATCGCTGCCCCCCCCATTGCCTCCCCCCATCCCCTGTGTTATAATTACCTGCTCCCGGGAGTCCGCGATTCTTCTGGCTCCTGCGCTGTTGCTGTGCATTGCATAATTCCGTGTGACGTCGCGTACTGTACGCGACGTCACCGTCAGTACGCACAGTGACAGCGCAGGACGCCGACGGAGCCAGAAGGATCGCGGACCACCGGGAACAGGTAATTATAACACTGGGGATGGGGGGAGGCGATGGGGGGAGGCAATGGGGCAGCGGCGGTATGTGGGCAGAGGATGGGGGGGGCGATGGGGCAGCGGCGGTATGTGGGCAGAGGATGGGTGGGGAGGCGATGGGGCAGCGGCGGCGGTGGTATGTGAGCAGAGGATGGGGCAACTGTGGTGGTTAGACTCAGGACAGGCAGGGGGAGAGAAGCCGGCAGCGGCAGCAGTCTCTGGCACAGCAAAAGCCGCTGAAGTTCATTGATTTAAAGCGCCCGCTTTAAATCATTGATCTGCAACGGCTTCTGCCCTGCCGGGGGGGGGGGGGGTTGAAATGGTTGATAACTTATACCGAAATATCGGTATAAGTTATCGGCTATCGGCCTGAAAGGTGACAGAATATCTGTATCGGCCCTAAAAAAACAATATCGGTCGATCCCTACTAGATAGCCTGAAAACCCAAAGGATAAAGCAATTGGATTGAGCACTGCGGACAGTTTCCTGAGATCCATCTTACCATGAGTAATTACCCTAAGAATTGGAATTGAGATTGCTCACGTAAACATTTCTCCAGCTTGGTTTATAGTTGGTTTTCCCAGAATCGCTGCTGGACTGTGCAGACATCTTCTCGACGACAGTGAATGTCCAATCAGGTAGGGAGCAGTGCAGCCCTCAAGCTCACCAAAACCACTGCCCCTTCCTGCTTGGATGATTAGTCCTAAACAGTGCTCCCCAACTAGGTAATCGTACCTTAACTGGCCTAAGTGCACAGGGGCATGAGGGAAGTCAGACAGGCAAGGGCAGGAAAGGTACAAAGTCAGACAGGCATGGGCAGGAAAGGTACAAAAATGGAAGACAAGGGGTTAACCAGAGACAAGCCAGAAGGTCAAAACCAAGAAGGCAACACAGTCAGAACAAGCAAGGATATAAACGGCATAGGCAGCGTAGTACAAAATCAGCAGGCAAGAGGATAGTCAAAATACAGGATAAGGCCAGGTCACATTAGATCATGATAGAAGGAACAGGTTCAAGGAACAGGAACACTGGTGAAGGGTATTAAACATAATTCCACTTAAATATTCTGTCAACATGAGTGAGCGCCGGCAACACAGCTGATTGGCCTGGTGCTCCCACCTACTGATAAGCTAAACCAACCACATCACACAGTAACAACCAGCCATGCTATGGGAGAATGGAGGTGGGTGTTGAACCGGGCTAGGTACGTTCATCACAATCTGGGAGAAACACAAGGACATTGTCCAAGTAGACAGCAGATATAAAGGAGGTCTGGGAAGATATCTCATTCACATATTCTTAAAACACAGCGAAGGCATTACTGAGCCCAAAAGACATCATGAGGGGTTCCTAGTGACTATCATGGGTGCTGGATGCTGTGTTACTTTTGTCATTAACCCATTTGTGAATCAAGTAGTAAGTTCCATATTGATCCAATTTGGGGAAAATTCTTTACCTTTTGTAAACTGACAAGAAGCTTTGCAATAGAAGGAGCTAACACTCAGTTTTGAGGAATGTGAATAGCAGTCATGAGGCTATGTGTATATAAAGGTTTCTGCAGTAATATCAGGAAGTATTACTTTACTGAGAGAGTAGTGGAGGAATGGAATAGCCTTCCTGCAGAAGTGGTTGCTGCAAATACAGTGAGGGAGTTTAAACATGCATGGGATAAGCATAAGGCTATCCTTCATATAAGATAGGGATAGGTATAAAGGCTATCCTTTACATAAGATAGAGATAGGTATAAGACTATCCTTCATATAAGATAGGGATAGGTATAAGGCTATCCTTCATATAAGATAGGGATAGGTATAAAGGCTATCCTTCACATAAGATAGGGATAGGTATAAGGCTATCCTTCATATAAGATAGAGATAGGTATAAGGGTATCCTTCATATATGATAGGGATAGGTATAAGGCTATCCTTCACATAAGATAGGGATAGGTATAAGGCTATCCTTCATATAAGATAGAGATAGGTATAAGGCTATCCTTCATATAAGATAGGGATAGGTATAAGGCTGTCCTTCATATAAGATAGAGATAGATAAAAGGATATCCTTCATATAAGATAGGGATAGGCATAAGGCTGTCCTTCATATAAGATAGGGATAGGTATAAGGCTATCTTTCATATAAGATAGGGATAGGTATAAGGCTATCCTTCTCATAAGATAGAGATAGGCATAAGGCTGTCCTTCATATAAGATAGAGATAGGTATAAGGCTATTCTTCATATAAGATAGGGATAGGTATAAGGCTATCCTTCATATAAGATAGAGATAGGTATAAGGCTATCCTTCATATAAGATAGGGATAGGCATAAGGCTATCCTTCATATAAGATATGGATAGGCATAAGGCTATCCTTCACATAAGATAGAGATAGGCATAAGGCTGTACTTCCTATAAGATAGAGATAGGTATAAGGCTATTCTTCATATAAGATAGGGATAGGTATAAGGCTATCCTTCATATAAGATAGAGATAGGTATAAGGCTATCCTTCATATAAGATAGGGATAGGTATAAGGCTATCCTTCATATAAGATAGAGATAGGTATAAGGCTATCCTTCATATAAGATAGAGATAGGTATAAGGCTATCCTTCATATAAGATAGGGATAGGTATAAGGCTATCCTTCATATAAGATAGGGATAGGTATAAGGCTATCCTTCATATAAGATAGAGATAGGTATAAGGCTATCCTTCATATAAGATAGAGATAGGTATAAGGCTATTCCTTCATATAAGATAGGGATAGGTATACGGCTATCTCTCATATAAGATAGGTGTTACGCCGAGCGCTCCGGGTCCCTGCTCCTCCCCGGAGCGCTCGCGGCGTTCCTCTCTCTGCAGCGCCCCGGTCAGACCCGCTGACCGGGAGCGCTGCACTGACACTGACGCGCCCGCTCGCGAATCGCATCCCAAGTCACTCACCTGTCCCGGCCCCCGGCTGTCATGTCCTGGCGCGCGCGGCTCCGCTCCTTAGGGCGCGTGCGCGCCAGCTCTCTAAGATTTAAAGGGCCAGTGCACCAATGATTGGTGCCTGGCCCAATCAGCCTAATTAGCTTCCACCTGCTCCCTGTCCATATTACCTCACTTCCCCTGCACTTCCTTGCCGGATCTTGTTGCCTTGTGCCAGTGAAAGCGTTTAGTGTTCTCCAAAGCCTGTGTTCCAGATCTCCTGCTATCCTCATTGACTACGAACCTTGCCGCCTGCCCCGACCTTCTGCTACGTCTGACCTTGCCTCTGCCTAGTCCTTCTGTCCCACGCCTTCTCAGCAGTCAGCGAGGTTGAGCCGTTGCCGGTGGATACGACCTGGTTGCTACCGCCGCAGCAAGACCATCCCGCTTTGCGGCGGGCTCTGGTGAAAACCAGTAGCAACCCTAGAACCGGTCCACCGACACGGTCCACGCCAATCCCTCGCTGACACAGAGGATCCACATCCAGCTAGCCGAATCCTAACAGTAGATCCGGCCATGGATCCCGCTGAGGTGCCGCTGCCAAGTCTCGCTGACCTACCCACGGTGGTCGCCCAGCAATCGCAGCAAATTGCCCAACAAGGACAGCAGCTGTCACAGTTGACCGCCACGTTACAGCAACTTCTGCCACTGCTACAGCAGCAACCATCTCCTCCGCCAGCTCCTGCACCTCCTCCACAGCGAGTGGCCGCTCCTAGCCTCCGCTTGTCCCTGCCGGACAAATTTGATGGGGACTCTAGACTCTGCCGTGGCTTCTTGTCTCAATGTTCCCTACATATGGAGATGTTGTCGGACCAATTTCCTACAGAACGGTCTAAGGTGGCGTTCATAGTGAGTCTTCTGTCTGGAAAGGCCTTGTCTTGGGCCACACCGCTCTGGGACCGCAATGATCCTGCCACAGCCACAGTCCAGTCCTTCTTCGCTGAAGTCCGTAGTGTCTTCGAGGAACCAGCCCGAGCTTCTTCTGCCGAGACTGCCCTGCTGAACCTGGTCCAGGGTAATTCTTCAGTAGGCGAGTACGCCATCCAATTTCGTACTCTCGCTTCCAATTATCTTGGAATAACGAGGCTCTCTGCGCGACCTTTAAAAAAGGCCTATCCAGTAACATCAAGGATGTGCTGGCCGCACGAGAGATTCCTGCCAACCTGCAAGAACTTATCCATTTGGCCACCCGCATTGACATGCGTTTTTCTGAGAGACACCAGGAGCTCCGCCAGGAAAAAGACCTTGATCTCTGGGCACCTCTCTCACAGTATCCTTTGCAATATACCCCTGTGCCTCCCGCCGAGGAGCCTATGCAAGTGGATCAGTCTCGCCTGACCCATGAAGAGAGGACTCGCCATAGGGATAAAAATTTATGTCTGTACTGCGCCAGTACCGAACATTTCTTGGTGGATTGTCCTATTCGCCCTCCGCGTCTGGGAAACGCACGCACGCACCCAGCTCACGTGGGTGTGGCGTCTCTTGGTACAAAATCTGCTTCTCCACGTCTCACTGTGCCCGTGCGGATTTCTCCTTCTGCCAACTCCTCCTTCTCAGCCGTGGCCTGCTTGGACTCTGGTGCTTCTGGAAATTTTATTCTGGACTCTTTGGTGAATAAGTTCTGCATCCCGGTGACCCGTCTCGTCAAGCCGCTCTCATTTCTTCGGTCAACGGAGTGAAGTTGGACTGTACTGTGCGTTACGGCACAGAACCCCTCTTAATGTGCATTGGATCCCATCACGAAAAGATGGGAGGTGTACATTCTGAGGTGTGGACTATATGGGAGGTGTACATTCTGAGGTATGGACTATATGGGAGGTGTACATTCTGAGGGGTGAACTATATGGGAGGTGTACATTCTGAGGGGTGAACTATATGGGAGGTGTACATTCTAAGGGGTGAACTATATGGGAGGTTTACATTCTGAGGGGTGAACTATATGGGAGGTGTACATTCTGAGGGGTGATCTATATGGGAGGTGTACATTCTGAGGGGTGAAGTATATGGGAGGTGTACATTCTGAGGGGTGGACTATATGGGAGGTGTACTATCTGAGGGGGGACTATATGTGAGGTGTACATTTTGAGGGGTGGACTATATGGGAGGTGTACATTCTGAGGGGTGAACTATATGGGAGATGTACATTCTGAGGGGTATCCTATATGGGAGGTGTACATTCTGAGGGGTGAACTATATGGGAGGTGTACTAACTGAGGGGTGAACTATATGGGAGGTGTACATTCTGAGGGGTGAACAATATGGGAGGTGTACATTCTGAGGTGTGGACTATATGGGAGATGTATGAGGGGTATCCTATATGGGAGGTGTACGTTCTGAGGGGTGAACTATATGGGAGGTGTACTATCTGAGGGGTGGACTATATGGGAGGTGTACATTCTGAGGGGTGAACTATATGGGAGGTGTACTATCTGAGGGGTGAACTATATGGGAGGTGTACATTCTGAGGGGTGAACTATATGGGAAGTGTACATTCTGAGGTGTGGACTATATGGGAGGTGTACATTCTGAGGGGTATCCTATATGGGAGGTGTACTATCTGAGGAGTGAACTATATGGGAGGTGTACTATCTGAGGGGTGAACTATATGGGAGTTGTACATTCTGAGGGGTGAACTATATGGGAGGTGTACATTCTGAGGGGTGAACTATATGGGAGGTGTACTATCTGAGGGGTGAACTATATGGGAGGTGTACATTCTGAGGGGTGAACTATATGGGAGGTGGACTATCTGAGGGGTGAACTATATGGGAGGTGTACATTCTGAGGGGTGAACTATATGGGAGGTGTACATTCTGAGGGGTGAACTATATGGGAGGTGTACATTCTGAGGTGTGGACTATATGGGAGGTGTACATTCTGAGGTGTGGACTATATGGGAGGTGTACATTCTGAGGGGTATCCTATATGGGAGGTGTACTATCTGAGGGGTGAACTATATGGGAGGTGTACATTCTGAGGGGTTAACTATATGGGAGGTGTACTGTCTGAGGGGTGAACTATATGGGAGGTGTACATTCTGAGGGGTGAACTATATGGGAGGTGTACTATCTGAGGGGTGAACTATATGGGAGGTGTACATTCTGAGGGGTGAACTATATGGGAGGTGGACTATCTGAGGGGTGAAATATATGGGAGATGTACATTCTGCGGGGTATCCTATATGGGAGGTGTACATTCTGAGGGGTGAACTATATGGGAGGTGTACTATCTGAGGGGTGAACTATGTGGGAGGTGTACTATCTGAGGGGTGAACTATGTGGGAGGTGTACTATCTGAGGGGTGAACTATATGGGAGGTGTACATTCTGAGGGGTGAACTATATGGGAGGTGGACTATCTGAGGGGTGAACTATCGTGTGGTGGAGTCGCTCATTATAATATGTAGTGGAGTCATTCATTATAACGTGTAGTGGAGTCGTTCATTATAACGTGTAGTGGAGTCGTTCATTATAACGTGTGGTGTAGTCGCTCATTATAACGTGTAGTGGAGTCGTTCATTATAACGTGTAGTGGAGTCGCTCATTATAATATGTAGTGGAGTCATTCATTATAACGTGTAGTGGAGTCGTTCATTATAACGTGTAGTGGAGTCGGTCATTATAACGTGTGGTGGAGTCGCTCATTATAACGTGTAGTGGAGTCGTTCATTATAACGTGTAGTGGAGTCGCTCATTATAACGTGTGGTGGAGTCGCTCAATATAACGTGTTGTGGAGTCGCTCATTATAACGTGTAGCGGAGTCATTCATTATAACGTGGAGTGGAGTCGCTCATTATAACGTGTAGTGGAGTCGCTCATTATAACGTGTAGCGGAGTCGTTCATTATAACGTGTAGTGGAGTCGCTCATTA
The DNA here is from genome assembly GCF_029499605.1 of Hyla sarda. NCBI lineage: Eukaryota > Metazoa > Chordata > Amphibia > Anura > Hylidae > Hyla > Hyla sarda. Next base: position 294,599 of record NC_079197.1, read on the forward strand.
TAACGTGTAGTGGAGTCGCTCATTATAACGTGTAGTGGAGTCGTTCATTATAACGTGTTGTGGAGTCGCTCATTATAACGTGTAGTGGAGTCGCTCATTATAACGTGTAGTGGAGTCGTTCATTATAACGTGTAGTGGAGTCGCTCATTATAACGTGTAGTGGAGTCGCTCATTATAACGTGTAGTGGAGTCGTTCATTATAACGTGTAGTGGAGTAGCTCATTATAACGTGTAGTGGAGTCGCTCATTATAATGTGTGGTGGAGTCGCTCATTATAACGTGTAGTGGAGTCGTTCATTATAACGTGTAGCGGAGTCGTTCATTATAACGTGTAGTGGAGTCGTTCATTATAACGTGTGGTGGAGTCGCTCATTATAACGTGTGGTGGAGTTGCTCATTATAACGTGTAGTGGAGTCGTTCATTATAACGTGTAGTGGAGTCGCTCATTATAACGTGTAGCGGAGTCGCTCATTATAACGTGTAGCGGAGTCAGTCATTATAACGTGTAGTGGAGTCGTTCATTATAACGTGTAGCGGAGTCATTCATTATAACGTGTAGTGGAGTCGGTCATTATAACGTGTAGTGGAGTCGGTCATTATAACGTGTAGTGGAGTCGTTCATTATAACGTGTAGTGGAGTCGCTCATTATAACGTGTAGTGGAGTCGCTCATTATAACGTGTAGTGGAGTCGCTCATTATAACGTGTAGTGGAGTCGGTCATTATAACGTGTAGTGGAGTCGTTCATTATAACGTGTAGTGGAGTCGCTCATTATAACGTGTAGTGGAGTCGCTCATTATAACGTGTAGTGGAGTCGTTCATTATAACGTGTAGTGGAGTCGCTCATTATAATGTGTAGTGGAGTCGTTCATTATAACGTGTAGTGGAGTCGTTCATTATTACGTGTAGTGGAGTCGGTCATTATAACGTGTAGTGGAGTCGCTCATTATAACGTGTAGTGGAGTCGTTCATTATAACGTGTAGTGGAGTCGCTCATTATAATGTGTGGTGGAGTCGTTCATTATAACGTGTAGTGGAGTCGCTCATTATAACGTGTAGTGGAGTCGGTCATTATAACGTGTAGTGGAGTCGCTCATTATAACGTGTAGTGGAGTCGCTCATTATAACGTGTAGTGGAGTCGTTCATTATAACGTGTAGTGGAGTCGCTCATTATAACGTGTAGTGGAGTCGCTCATTATAACGTGTAGCGGAGTCGCTCATTATAACGTGTAGTGGAGTCGCTCATTATAACGTGTAGTGGAGTCGCTCATTATAACGTGTAGTGGAGTCGCTCATTATAACGTGTAGTGGAGTCGCTCATTATAACGTGTAGTGGAGTCGCTCATTATAACGTGTAGTGGAGTAGCTCATTATAACGTGTAGTGGAGTCGCTCATTATAACGTGTAGCGGAGTCGTTCATTATAACGTGTAGTGGAGTCGTTCATTATAACGTGTAGTGGAGTCGCTCATTATAACGTGTAGTGGAGTCAGTCATTATAACGTGTAATGGAGTCGCTCATTATAACGTGTAGTGGAGTCGCTCATTATAACGTGTAGTGGAGTCGTTCATTATAACGTGTAGTGGAGTCGTTCATTATAACGTGTAGTGGAGTCGTTCATTATAACGTGTAGTGGAGTCGCTCATTATAACGTGTAGTGGAGTCGTTCATTATAACGTGTAGTGGAGTCGCTCATTATAACGTGTAGTGGAGTCGCTCATTATAACGTGTAGTGGAGTCGCTCATTATAACGTGTAGTGGAGTCGCTCATTATAACGTGTAGTGGAGTCGCTCATTATAACGTGTAGTGGAGTCGCTCATTATAACGTGTAGTGGAGTAGCTCATTATAACGTGTAGTGGAGTCGCTCATTATAACGTGTAGCGGAGTCGTTCATTATAACGTGTAGTGGAGTCGTTCATTATAACGTGTAGTGGAGTCGCTCATTATAACGTGTAGTGGAGTCGTTCATTATAACGTGTAGTGGAGTCGCTCATTATAACGTGTAGTGGAGTCGTTCATTATAACGTGTAGTGGAGTCGTTCATTATAACGTGTAGTGGAGTCGCTCATTATAACGTGTAGTGGAGTCGTTCATTATAACGTGTAGTGGAGTCGCTCATTATAACGTGTAGTGGAGTCAGTCATTATAACGTGTAGTGGAGTCGCTCATTATAACGTGTAGTGGAGTCGCTCATTATAACGTGTAGTGGAGTCGTTCATTATAACGTGTAGTGGAGTCGTTCATTATAACGTGTAGTGGAGTCGTTCATTATAACGTGTAGTGGAGTCGTTCATTATAACGTGTAGTGGAGTCGCTCATTATAACGTGTAGTGGAGTCGTTCATTATAACGTGTAGTGGAGTCGCTCATTATAACGTGTAGTGGAGTCGCTCATTATAACGTGTAGTGGAGTCGCTCATTATAATATGTAGCGGAGTCATTCATTATAACGTGTAGTGGAGTCGGTCATTATAACGTGTAGTGGAGTCGGTCATTATAACGTGTAGTGGAGTCGCTCATTATAACGTGTAGTGGAGTCGCTCATTATAACGTGTAGTGGAGTCGCTCATTATAACGTGTAGTGGAGTCGGTCATTATAACGTGTAGTGGAGTCGCTCATTATAACGTGTAGTGGAGTCGCTCATTATAACGTGTAGTGGAGTCGCTCATTATAACGTGTAGTGGAGTCGCTCATTATATAACGTGTAGTGGAGTCGCTGATTATAACGTGTAGTGGAGTCGCTCATTATAACGTGTAGCGGAGTCGTTCATTATAACGTGTAGCGGAGTCGTTCATTATAAAGTGTAGTGGAGTCGTTCATTATAACGTGTAGTGGAGTCGCTCATTATAACGTGTAGTGGAGTCGCTCATTATAACGTGTAGTGGAGTCGTTCATTATAACGTGTAGTGGAGTCGCTCATTATAACGTGTAGTGGAGTCGCTCATTATAACGTGTAGTGGAGTCGTTCATTATAACGTGTAGTGGAGTCGCTCATTATAACGTGTAGCGGAGTCGCTCATTATAACGTGTAGTGGAGTCGCTCATTATAACGTGTGGTGGAGTCGCTCATTATAACGTGTAGTGGAGTCGTTCATTATAACGTGTAGCGGAGTCGTTCATTATAACGTGTAGTGGAGTCGCTCATTATAACGTGTAGCGGAGTCGCTCATTATAACGTGTAGTGGAGTCGTTCATTATAACGTGTAGCGGAGTCGTTCATTATAACGTGTAGTGGAGTCGCTCATTATAACGTGTAGCGGAGTCGTTCATTATAACGTGTAGCGGAGTCGTTCATTATAACGTGTAGTGGAGTCGTTCATTATAACGTGTAGCGGAGTCGCTCATTATAACGTGTAGTGGAGTCGTTCATTATAACGTGTAGCGGAGTCGTTCATTATAACGTGTAGTGGAGTCGCTCATTATAACGTGTAGCGGAGTCGTTCATTATAACGTGTAGCGGAGTCGCTCATTATAACGTGTAGTGGAGTCGTTCATTATAACGTGTAGCGGAGTCGCTCATTATAACGTGTAGTGGAGTCGTTCATTATAACGTGTAGTGGAGTCGCTCATTATAACGTGTAGTGGAGTCGCTCATTATAACGTGTAGTGGAGTCGTTCATTATAACGTGTAGCGGAGTCGCTCATTATAACGTGTGGTGGAGTCGCTCATTATAACGTGTAGTGGAGTCGCTCATTATAACGTGTAGTGGAGTCGCTCATTATAACGTGTAGTGGAGTCGGTCATTATAACGTGTAGTGGAGTCGCTCATTATAACGTGTAGTGGAGTCGCTCATTATAACGTGTAGTGGAGTCGCTCATTATAACGTGTAGTGGAGTCGCTCATTATATAACGTGTAGTGGAGTCGCTGATTATAACGTGTAGTGGAGTCGCTCATTATAACGTGTAGCGGAGTCGTTCATTATAACGTGTAGCGGAGTCGTTCATTATAAAGTGTAGTGGAGTCGTTCATTATAACGTGTAGTGGAGTCGCTCATTATAACGTGTAGTGGAGTCGCTCATTATAACGTGTAGTGGAGTCGTTCATTATAACGTGTAGTGGAGTCGCTCATTATAACGTGTAGTGGAGTCGCTCATTATAACGTGTAGTGGAGTCGTTCATTATAACGTGTAGTGGAGTCGCTCATTATAACGTGTAGCGGAGTCGCTCATTATAACGTGTAGTGGAGTCGCTCATTATAACGTGTGGTGGAGTCGCTCATTATAACGTGTAGTGGAGTCGTTCATTATAACGTGTAGCGGAGTCGTTCATTATAATGTGTAGTGGAGTCGCTCATTATAACGTGTAGCGGAGTCGCTCATTATAACGTGTAGTGGAGTCGTTCATTATAACGTGTAGCGGAGTCGTTCATTATAACGTGTAGTGGAGTCGCTCATTATAACGTGTAGCGGAGTCGTTCATTATAACGTGTAGCGGAGTCGTTCATTATAACGTGTAGTGGAGTCGTTCATTATAACGTGTAGCGGAGTCGCTCATTATAACGTGTAGTGGAGTCGTTCATTATAACGTGTAGCGGAGTCGTTCATTATAACGTGTAGTGGAGTCGCTCATTATAACGTGTAGCGGAGTCGTTCATTATAACGTGTAGCGGAGTCGCTCATTATAACGTGTAGTGGAGTCGTTCATTATAACGTGTAGCGGAGTCGCTCATTATAACGTGTAGTGGAGTCGTTCATTATAACGTGTAGCGGAGTCGTTCATTATAACGTGTAGCGGAGTCGCTCATTATAACGTGTGGTGGAGTCGCTCATTATAACGTGTAGTGGAGTCGCTCATTATAACGTGTAGTGGAGTCGTTCATTATAACGTGTAGCGGAGTCGTTCATTATAACGTGTAGCGGAGTCGTTCATTATAACGTGTAGCGGAGTCGTTCATTATAACGTTGGCGCAGTCATTCATAATAACGTGGATGGAGTCGATTATTATAATGTTGGCGGAGTCACTCACTATTATGTGGGCGGAGTCACTCAGTATAATGTGGGCGGAGTCACTCATTATAACATGGGCGGAGTCACTCACCATAATGTGGGCGGAGTCACTCACCATAATGTGGGCGGAGTCATTCACAATAACGTGGGTGGAGTCGCTCATTATAACAGGTCTATATTACCTTCCTGTCAGGATGTCACACACATTTATGGCCCAGTTATCAAACTGTGGGAGATTTTCCCATAGCGACCAATCACAGTGCAGCTGCTGAGCTCTGGTAAAGTGAAAGCTGAGCTGTGATTGGTCGCTGTGGGAAAATCCCTCCACTTTTTTTCTCACACAGTTTGATAAATCTCCCACATTATCTGCCTTACTTCCCATAGCAACTAATCCATCCAATCACAGCGTAGCTTTCACTTTACCACAGCAGTTTCAAAAATGAAATCTGCACTGTGATTGGTTGCTATGAGGAACAAGTTTTCTTTAGATAAATTATTCATGAAGGGGCGTGACCTCCGAAACCTCATTTACATATCGCACACCTGTCCACACCGACGCCGCCGCACCGTCAACATTCAACAATTACTCCTGAGGAGAACACGCATGCGCAGCCTCTCTTCCGCGCTCCTCCGCCTCTCCTGGACGCGCACGCACAATCTTCTTTTTTTCTCGTCGATAGCTATCTGCGCATGAGCCATTCTCCCGCCTGGGTACTACGCTTGCGCACAAGAAGATTATTCGCCCGTGCGCGGTGTAGCTGGTGTCTGCCTTGCTGCGCATGCGTGTCTAGTGCTTAGTTCCCCGAGCTGGCGCGCAGCCTCCTCGCTTCCAGTGTGTGCGGCTTCAATGAGCTGAGAGCCCAGGCCGGAGCCAGGTAACCGGGGAGAGCGGGCGTGAGGAGTGGGGGGCTGACCCGGGTGTTACCAGGGGGTGTGCCTACCCTGCACAGAGCAGTATACACGAGGCCTGACCCTCCAGGGGCTGTTGGTCACATTAATAGGGCTGTGTGGCCCAGCTGCTCCCGTGTGGCCCTAAAACCCTCCCCCCCCCCTGTTCCCAGTGCCCCTCTGACATTGTTCTGTGTGCCCTCCAGGTCCCTTATACCCCCACTGTGGTGCTGTACGTGTTGTATGGTTTTCCTTAGTGTGGCACTGTGTGTGCCCCCCCCTGTTCCCTGAGCGTGGCACTGTGTGTGCCCCCCCCCTGTTCCTCGAGCGTGGCACTGTGTGTGCCCCCCCCCTGTTCCCTGAGCGTGGCACTGTGTGTGCCCCCCCTGTTCCCTGAGCGTGGCACTGTGTGTGCCCCCCCCCTGTTCCCTGAGCGTGGCACTGTGTGTGCCCCCCCCTGTTCCTCGAGCGTGGCACTGTGTGTGCCCCCCCCTGTTCCCTGAGCGTGGCACTGTGTGTGCCCCCCCCTGTTCCCTGAGCGTGGCACTGTGTGTGCCCCCCCCCTGTTCCCTGAGCGTGGCACTGTGTGTGCCCCCCCCTGTTCCCTGAGCGTGGCACTGTGTGTGCCCCCCCCTGTTCCTCGAGCGTGGCACTGTGTGCGCCCCCCCCCCCTGTTCCCTGAGCGTGGCACTGTGTGCGCGCCCCCCCCCTGTTCCCTGAGCGTGGCACTGTGTGCGCGCCCCCCCTGTTCCCTGAGCGTGGCACTGTGTGCGCGCCCCCCCCCCCTGTTCCCTGAGCGTGGCACTGTGTGCGCGCCCCCCCCCCCCTGTTCCCTGAGCGTGGCACTGTGTGCGCGCCCCCCCCCCCCTGTTCCCTGAGCGTGGCACTGTGTGCGCGCCCCCCCCTGTTCCCTGAGCGTGGCACTGTGTGCGCGCCCCCCCCTGTTCCCTGAGCGTGGCACTGTGTGCGCGCCCCCCCCCTGTTCCCTGAGCGTGGCACTGTGTGCGCGCCCCCCCCTGTTCCCTGAGCGTGGCACTGTGTGCGCGCCCCCCCCCTGTTCCCTGAGCGTGGCACTGTGTGCGCGCCCCCCCCCTGTTCCCTGAGCGTGGCACTGTGTGCGCGCCCCCCCCTGTTCCCTGAGCGTGGCACTGTGTGCGCGCCCCCCCCTGTTCCCTGAGCGTGGCACTGTGTGCGCCCCCCCCCTGTTCCCTGAGCGTGGCACTGTGTGCGCCCCCCCCCCCTGTTCCCTGAGCGTGGCACTGTGTGCGCCCCCCCCCCCTGTTCCCTGAGCGTGGCACTGTGTGCGCCCCCCCCCCTGTTCCCTGAGCGTGGCACTGTGTGCCCCCCCCCCTGTTCCCTGAGCGTGGCACTGTGTGCGCCCCCCCCCTGTTCCCTGAGCGTGGCACTGTGTGCGCCCCCCCCCTGTTCCCTGAGCGTGGCACTGTGTGCGCCCCCCCCTGTTCCCTGAGCGTGGCACTGTGTGCGCCCCCCCCCCCCTGTTCCCTGAGCGTGGCACTGTGTGCGCCCCCCCCCCCTGTTCCCTGAGCGTGGCACTGTGTGCGCCCCCCCCCCCCCTGTTCCCTGAGCGTGGCACTGTGTGCGCCCCCCCCCCCCCCTGTTCCCTGAGCGTGGCACTGTGTGCGCCCCCCCCCCCTGTTCCCTGAGCGTGGCACTGTGTGCGCCCCCCCCCCCTGTTCCCTGAGCGTGGCACTGTGTGCGCCCCCCCCCCTGTTCCCTGAGCGTGGCACTGTGTGCGCCCCCCCCCCCTGTTCCCTGAGCGTGGCACTGTGTGCGCCCCCCCCCCCTGTTCCCTGAGCGTGGCACTGTGTGTGCCCCCCCCCTGTTCCCTGAGCGTGGCACTGTGTGTGCCCCCCCCCTGTTCCCTGAGCGTGGCACTGTGTGTGCCCCCCCCCCTGTTCCCTGAGCGTGGCACTGTGTGTGCCCCCCCCTGTTCCCTGAGCGTGGCACTGTGTGTGCCCCCCCCTGTTCCCTGAGCGTGGCACTGTGTGTGCCCCCCCCTGTTCCCTGAGCGTGGCACTGTGTGTGCCCCCCCCCTGTTCCCTGAGCGTGGCACTGTGTGTGCCCCCCCCCGTTCCCTGAGCGTGGCACTGTGTGTGCCCCCCCCTGTTCCCTGAGCGTGGCACTGTGCGTGCCCCCCCCCTGTTCCCTGAGCGTGGCACTGTGCGTGCCCCCCCCCTGTTCCCTGAGCGTGGCACTGTGCGTGCCCCCCCCCCTGTTCCCTGAGCGTGGCACTGTGCGTGCCCCCCCCCTGTTCCCTGAGCGTGGCACTGTGCGTGCCCCCCCCCTGTTCCCTGAGCGTGGCACTGTGCGTGCCCCCCCCCCTGTTCCCTGAGCGTGGCACTGTGCGTGCCCCCCCCGTTCCCTGAGCGTGGCACTGTGCGTGCCCCCCCCGTTCCCTGAGCGTGGCACTGTGCGTGCCCCCCCCCCTGTTCCCTGAGCGTGTGGCACTGTGCGTGCCCCCCCCCCCTTGTTCCCTGAGCGTGTGGCACTGTGCGTGCCCCCCCCCCCCCTGTACTGATCCTGAGTTATATCCTGTATTATACTCCTGAGCTGTACTCACTATTCTGCTGGTGAGGTCACTGTGTACATACATTACATTACTTATCATGTACTGATCCTGAGTTATATGCTGCATTATACTCCAGAGCTGCACTCACTATTCTGCTGGTGAGGTCACTGTGTACATACATTACATTACTTATACTGTACTGATCCTGAGTTATATCCTGTATTATACTCCAGAGCTGCACTCACTATTCTGCTGGTGAGATCACTGTGTACATACATTACATTACTTATCCTGTACTGATCCTGAGTTATATCCTGTATTATACCCAGAGCTGTACTCACTATTCTGCTGGTGAGATCACTGTGTACATACATTATATTACTTATCCTGTACTGATCCTGAGTTATATCCTGTATTATACTCCAGAGCTGTACTCACTATTCTGCTGGTGAGGTCACTGTGTATATACATTACATTACTTATCCTGTACTGATCCTGAGTTATATCCTGTATTATACCCAGAGCTGTACTCACTATTCTGCTGGTGGAGTCACTGTGTACATACATTACATTACTTATCCTGTACTGATCCTGAGTTATATCCTGTATTATACTCCAGAGCTGTACTCACTATTCTGCTGGTGAGATCACTGTGTACATACATTACATTACTTATCCTGTACTGATCCTGAGTTATATCCTGTATTATACCCCAGAGCTGTACTCACTATTCTGCTGGTGAGGTCACTGTGTACATACATTATATTACTTATCCTGTACTGATCCTGAGTTATATCCTGTATTATACTCCAGAGCTGTACTCACTATTCTGCTGGTGAGGTCACTGTGTACATACATTACATTACTTATCCTGTACTGATCCTGAGTTATATCCTGTATTATACCCAGAGCTGTACTCACTATTCTGCTGGTGAGGTCACTGTGTATATACATTACATTACTTATCCTGTACTGATCCTGAGTTATATCCTGTATAATACTCCAGAGCTGTACTCACTATTCTGCTGGTGAGGTCACTGTGTACATACATTACATTACTTATCCTGTACTGATCCTGAGTTATATCCTGTATTATACTCCAGAGCTATACTCACTATTCTGCTGGTGAGATCACTGTGTACATACATTACATTACTTATCCTGTACTGATCCTGAGTTATATCCTGTATTATACTCCAGAGCTATACTCACTATTCTGCTGGTGAGGTCATTGTGTACATACATTACATTACTTATCCTGTACTGATCCTGAGTTATATCCTGTATTACGCTCTAGAGCTGCACTCACTATTCTGCTGGTGCTGACACTTCTTGTGGTTCTGTAGCACACAGGGAGCTGACGTCGCTCTTCATCACGTGACTCGCCTCCAGTTAACCCATCATGGCCACAGAGGAGAAGAAGCCGGAGACTGAAGCCTCTAAGACCCAATCCACTCCATCATCCTCCAGCAACCAGAGCAAGGTCAGCGCTGTTCTTCATAGTCACTTGCTCACCCTTGGCTGTCCAGCTGTTGAACTACTACACTCATCATGTGCCCCCTCTCGGTGCCTGCTGGGAGTTGTAGTTTCACCACAGTTTGAAGCCTTTTGTCTGACTTTGTGGTCTGTAATGGCGCAGTATTTAGGGCGGCTCACAGTGATAACTTTATGTTGCTTCTTATGTACAAAAAAGTAACAAATTACGGACAGAATTGAGGGCAGACATGGCGGCCGAGTCAGTGTGAGGGTTAACCAGTTCCCTAACCATATAAAACAATAGATATGTGTCCGATCCGCCGCGATCCCTCATACGAGCGCTCTCCTGGTTATTACTGAGAAGTAATAACAGCCAATCCGAGGCCTCCGTGGTCATGTGCTTCACTTCAGGCATCGTGGTTCCTATCACTGAGCGTCGATGCCAGGAATATCGCACAAGACCGTGGAGGCTTCCGATTGGCTGCAGTGGTCACATGTCGTTCACTTGTCAGACAAGGGGATCATAGCGTTATTAGACTGATGAGCGTCCATTGTTTTACAGTGTATGGGGGATGTAGGGCTTACAACTAGGAGCAGGAATTAGGCGCTCTGCTTTCTTTAAAGAGTAGCTCCCACCATCTTAAAAATATATATATTTTCTGTCCCTACCTATTGCTAATCTATCCCTAACCCACTCCCTGCCTTTAAAAAAATGTTTTCTACCTTAGAAATGTCTTTTCTTCTGCCGGCTGTAGCTCTGCCGGAAGCCAACTTTCCCCAGCACGCGTGATGTCACTGACTGTCGGGAGCGTGCGTGGATGAGTGGCCAATAGCACGGCAGGCTGCTCCGGGGACTCCTCCTCCAGTACAGATCATGTACTACCCAAGGAGGAGGAGTGTAGGAGCATCGCCGTCCTGCTGTGGAAGATATCACTGCCGGGAGCGGGCTGCGCGCGAGGCCAGTGAGCCAATGTGCGCAGCCCCGGCGTTCAAAGTGCTCGCTCCCGCCTCTCTGACCGGCATTGGTCCTAATTCAGTCGAGACGTCATGACAGGCTGCACTAGTGGCCGGTTTTCAAATGTAAAATAAAATATTTTAAACAAAAAATAAATGATATATATTAGATAAGGACTACAACATATCAAAAAAAGTTGGTGAGTAATGGATGCTATCAGCAGCCAGGACTCACCGCTAATGACAGACCACAGCAATTGAGCCATTGAACAACCTTAACCTTTTTAGATTACATGGTTAGGGGGGCTGATCGGGATCTCCACAGTGCAATCGCTAGGATGATGGCTGGAGGGTCCCTACCTGCCTCCATGATGTCTGATCAGCGCTCTAAATATACAGGAAGCCTGTAATCAGAGTACCGATAACAATGATCAATGCTACGGCAGCCTTAAGTAATGTAGTGCTGATAACATTGATCAATGCTATAACATCCTATAGTAATGGAGCACTGATCAATGCTATAACAGCCTATAGTAATGGAGCACTGATCAATGCTATAACAGCCTATAGTAATGGAGCACTGATAACACTGATCAATGCTATAACAGCCTATAGTAATGGAGCACTGATAACACTGATCAATGCTATAACAGCCTATAGTAATGGAGCACTGATCAATGCTATAACATCTTATAGTAATGGAGCACTGATCACACTGATGCTATAACAGCCTATAGTAATGGAACACTGATAACACTGATCAATGCTATAACATCCTATAGTAATGGAGCACTGATCAATGCTATAACATCCTATAGTAATGGAGCACTGATCAATGCTATAACAGCCTATAGTAATGGAGCACTGATAACACTGATCGGTGCTATAACAGCCTATAGTAATGGAGCACTGATAACACTGATCGGTGCTATAACATCCTATAGTAATGGAGCACTGATAACACTGATCAATGCTATAACATCCTATAGTAATGAGCACTGATCACATTGATCAATGCTATAACATCCTATAGTAATGGAGCACTGATAACACTGATCAATGCTATAACATCCTATAGTAATGGAGCACTGATCACACTGATCAATGCTATAACATCCTATAGTAATGGAGTACTGATAACACTGATCAATGCTATAACAGCCTATAGTAATGGAGCACTGATAACACTGATCAATGCTATAACAGCCTATAGTAATGGAGCACTGATCACACTGATCAATGCTATAACATCCTATAGTAATGGAGTACTGATAACACTGATCAATGCTATAACAGCCTATAGTAATGGAGTACTGATAACACTGATCAATGCTGTAACATCCTATAGTAATGGAGCACTGATAACACTGATCAATGCTATAACAGCCTATAGTAATGGAGCACTGATCAATGCTATAACATCTTATAGTAATGGAGCACTGATCACACTGATGCTATAACAGCCTATAGTAATGGAACACTGAACACTGATCAATGCTGTAACATCCTATAGTAATGGAGCACTGATAACACTGATCGGTGCTATAACATCCTATAGTAATGGAGCACTGATAACACTGATCAATGCTATAACATCCTATAGTAATGATCACTGATCACATTGATCAATGCTATAACATCCTATAGTAATGGAGCACTGATAACACTGATCAATGCTATAACATCCTATAGTAATGGAGCACTGATCACACTGATCAATGCTATAACATCCTATAGTAATGGAGTACTGATAACACTGATCAATGCTATAACAGCCTATAGTAATGGAGCACTGATAACACTGATCAATGCTATAACAGCCTATAGTAATGGAGCACTGATCACACTGATCAATGCTATAACATCCTATAGTAATGGAGTACTGATAACACTGATCAATGCTATAACAGCCTATAGTAATGGAGTACTGATAACACTGATCAATGCTGTAACATCCTATAGTAATGGAGCACTGATAACACTGATCAATGCTATAACAGCCTATAGTAATGGAGCACTGATCAATGCTATAACATCTTATAGTAATGGAGCACTGATCACACTGATGCTATAACAGCCTATAGTAATGGAACACTGAACACTGATCAATGCTGTAACATCCTATAGTAATGGAGCACTGATAACACTGATCAATGCTATAACAGCCTATAGTAATGGAGCACTGATCAATGCTATAACATCCTATAGTAATGGAGCACTGATCAATGCTATAACAGCCTATAGTAATGGAGCACTGATAACACTGATCGGTGCTATAACAGCCTATAGTAATGGAGCACTGATAACACTGATCAATGCTATAACATCCTATAGTAATGGAGCACTGATAACACTGATCAATGCTATAACATCCTATAGTAATGGAGCACTGATCACACTGATCAATGCTATAACATCCTATAGTAATGGAGTACTGATAACACAGATCAATGCTATAACAGCCTATAGTAATGGAGCACTGATAACACTGATCAATGCTATAACAGCCTATAGTAATGGAGCACTGATCACACTGATCAATGCTATAACATCCTATAGTAATGGAGTACTGATAACACTGATCAATGCTATAACAGCCTATAGTAATGGAGCACTGATAACACTGATCAATGCTATAACATCCTATAGTAATGAGCACTGATCACATTGATCAATGCTATAACATCCTATAGTAATGGAGCACTGATAACACTGATCAATGCTATAACATCCTATAGTAATGGAGCACTGATCACACTGATCAATGCTATAACATCCTATAGTAATGGAGTACTGATAACACTGATCAATGCTATAACATCCTATAGTAATGGAGCACTGATAACACTGATCAATGCTATAACATCCTATAGTAATGGAGTACTGATAACACTGATCAATGCTATAACAGCCTATAGTAATGGAGCACTGATCACACTGATGGCTATGGTGCAGCATTGTTCTATTTGATATTTCCCTTTGGAATAAACCCGTTTAGATCAATTCACATTATCCATTTTATTTTTTTTGTTAATTAAAATATTGCGAACAAATATGAACACGTTTAGGATTGTCGCATGTAGAAATGTCTAAACCATTAAAATGTAATGAAACCGCATGGTGAATGTTGTAAACCTAAAAGTGTCTTGGGGGTCACAAGAGGACAATTCTAATATACAATGATTTTCTTACAAAAAGTTATAATAAAAAAAACTGCACCCACCAAAAAAGGAGCAACATTGATCCCAAATAAAGCGATCCTTATGTGGGTCTGTAGGGGGGAAAGTGTAAGTTAATTCTACTTAAAGGTAAAAAATGAAGAATTGCTGTGTACTGAAGGGGTTAAGGGCTTGTTCACTTGTGCAGGATCGGCTGCAGGTTTTATGCTGTTTAGTTTGCATTGAAATCTGCAGCAGATTCTGTAGGTGTGAATGAGCCCTAAAGAAATCCACGTAGTGTCCAGATGATCTAGACGCCATGACACCCTGTTATCTCCGACCTTTGATTCCTCTGTGTTTTCTCTCAGCCCGCTCCTGTGAAGCCGAACTACACCCTGAAGTTCACCCTGGCGGGGCACACCAAGGCCGTGTCGTCTGTGAAGTTCAGCCCCAACGGGGAGTGGTTGGCCAGCTCATGTAAGGACCCGGAGGGCACCCATAAGGGAATCCTCTTATAAAGGGGGATCCCGCACTGTATATAATGTGTAGGAGCGCTGTATAAAGGGGGATCCTGCACTGTATATAATGTGTAGGAGCGCTGTATAAAGGAGGATCCTGCACTGTATATAATGTGTAGGAGCGCTGTATAAAGGGGGATCCTGCACTGTATATAATGTGTAGGAGCGCTGTATAAAGGAGGATCCTGCACTGTATATAATGTGTAGGAGCGCTGTATAAGGGGGATCCCGCACTGTATATAATGTGTAGGAGCGCTGTATAAAGGAGGATCCTGCACTGTATATAATGTGTAGGAGCACTGTATAAGGGGGATCCCGCACTGTATATAATGTGTAGGAGCGCTGTATAAAGGAGGATCCCGCACTGTATATAATGTGTAGGAGCGCTGTATAAAGGAGGATCCCGCACTGTATATAATGTATAGGAGCGCTGTATAAAGGAGGATCCCGCACTGTATAATGTATAGGAGCGCTGTATAAAGGAGGATCCTGCACTGTATATAATGTGTAGGAGCGCTGTATAAGGGGGATCCCGCACTGTATATAATGTGTAGGAGCGCTGTATAAAGGAGGATCCTGCACTGTATATAATGTATAGGAGCGCTGTATAAAGGAGGATCCCGCACTGTATAATGTATAGGAGCGCTGTATAAAGGAGGATCCCGCACTGTATAATGTGTAGGAGCGCTGTATAAAGGAGGATCCCGCACTGTATATAATGTGTAGGAGCGCTGTATAAAGGAGGATCCTGCACTGTATATAATGTGTAGGAGCGCTGTATAAGGGGGATCCCGCACTGTATATAATGTGTAGGAGCGCTGTATAAAGGGGGATCCCGCACTGTATATGTGTAGGAGCGCTGTATAAAGGGGGATCCTGCACTGTATATAATGTGTAGGAGCGCTGTATAAAGGAGGATCCTGCACTGTATATGTGTAGGAGCGCTGTATAAAGGGGGATCCTGCACTGTATATAATGTGTAGGAGCGCTGTATAAAGGGGGATCCTGCACTGTATAATGTGTAGGAGCGCTGTATAAAGGAGGATCCCGCACTGTATAATGTGTAGGAGCGCTGTATAAAGGAGGATCCCGCACTGTATAATGTGTAGGAGCGCTGTATAAAGGAGGATCCCGCACTGTATAATGTGTAGGAGCGCTGTATAAAGGAGGATCCCGCACTGTATATAATGTGTAGGAGCGCTGTATAAAGGAGGATCCCGCACTGTATAATGTGTAGGAGCGCTGTATAAAGGAGGATCCCGCACTGTATAATGTGTAGGAGCGCTGTATAAAGGAGGATCCTGCACTGTATATAATGTGTAGGAGCGCTGTATAAGGGGGATCCCGCACTGTATATAATGTGTAGGAGCGCTGTATAAAGGAGGATCCTGCACTGTATATAATGTGTAGGAGCGCTGTATAAAGGAGGATCCTGCACTGTATAATGTATAGGAGCGCTGTATAAAGGAGGATCTTGCACTGTATATAATGTGTAGGAGCGCTGTATAAAGGAGGATCCTGCACTGTATATAATGTGTAGGAGCGCTGTATAAAGGAGGATCCTGCACTGTATATAATGTGTAGGAGCGCTGTATAAAGGGGGATCCTGCACTGTATATAATGTGTAGGAGCGCTGTATAAAGGGGGATCCTGCACTGTATATAATGTGTAGGAGCGCTGTATAAAGGGGATCCCGCACTGTATATAATGTGTAGGAGCGCTGTATAAAGGAGGATCCCGCACTGTATAATGTGTAGGAGCGCTGTATAAAGGAGGATCCCGCACTGTATAATGTGTAGGAGCGCTGTATAAAGGAGGATCCCGCACTGTATAATGTGTAGGAGCGCTGTATAAAGGAGGATCCCGCACTGTATATAATGTGTAGGAGCGCTGTATAAAGGAGGATCCCGCACTGTATAATGTGTAGGAGCGCTGTATAAAGGAGGATCCCGCACTGTATAATGTGTAGGAGCGCTGTATAAAGGAGGATCCCGCACTGTATATAATGTGTAGGAGCGCTGTATAAGGGGGATCCCGCACTGTATATAATGTGTAGGAGCGCTGTATAAAGGAGGATCCCGCACTGTATATAATGTGTAGGAGCGCTGTATAAGGGGGATCCCGCACTGTATATAATGTGTAGGAGCGCTGTATAAAGGAGGATCCTGCACTGTATATAATGTATAGGAGCGCTGTATAAAGGAGGATCCCGCACTGTATAATGTATAGGAGCGCTGTATAAAGGAGGATCCCGCACTGTATATAATGTGTAGGAGCGCTGTTTAAAGGAGGATCCCGCACTGTATATAATGTGTAGGAGCGCTGTATAAAGGGGATCCCGCACTGTATATAATGTGTAGGAGCGCTGTATAAAGGAGGATCCCGCACTGTATATAATGTGTAGGAGCGCTGTATAAAGGAGGATCCCGCACTGTATATAATGTGTAGGAGCGCTGTATAAAGGAGGATCCTGCACTGTATAATGTATAGGAGCGCTGTATAAAGGAGGATCCCGCACTGTATATAATGTGTAGGAGCGCTGTATAAGGGGGATCCCGCACTGTATATAATGTGTAGGAGCGCTGTATAAAGGGGGATCCCGCACTGTATATGTGTAGGAGCGCTGTATAAAGGGGATCCTGCACTGTATATAATGTGTAGGTGCGCTGTATAAAGGAGGATCCCGCACTGTATATAATGTGTAGGAGCGCTGTATAAAGGGGATCCTGCACTGTATATAATGTGTAGGAGCGCTGTATAAAGGGGGATCCCGCACTGTATATAATGTGTAGGAGCGCTGTATAAAGGGGGATCCCGCACTGTATATAATGTGTAGGAGCGCTGTATAAAGGGGGATCCCGCACTGTATATAATGTGTAGGAGCGCTGTATAAAGGGGGATCCCGCACTGTATATAATGTGTAGGAGCACTATAAAGGAGGATCCCGCACTGTATATAATGTGTAGGTGCGCTGTATAAAGGAGGATCCCGCACTGTATATAATGTGTAGGAGCGCTGTATAAAGGAGGATCCCGCACTGTATAAAGGAGGATCCCGCACTGTATATAATGTGTAGGAGCGCTGTATAAAGGGGGATCCCACACTGTATAAAGGAGGATCCCGCACTGTATATAATGTGTAGGAGCGCTGTATAAAGGGGATCCCGCACTGTATAAAGGAGGATCCCGCACTGTATATAATGTGTAGGAGCGCTGTATAAAGGGGGATCCCGCGCTGTATAATGTATAGGAGCGCTGTATAAAGGGGATCCCGCACTGTATAAAGGAGGATTCCGCGCTGTATAATGTGTAGGAGCGCTGTATAAAGGGGATCCCGCGCTGTATAATGTATAGGAGCGCTGTATAATGTGTAGGAGCGCTGTATAAAGGGGATCCCGCACTGTATAAAGGAGGATTCCGCACTGTATAATGTGTAGGAGCGCTGTATAATGTGTAGGAGCGCTGTATAAAGGGGATCCCGCACTGTATAAAGGAGGATCCCGCACTGTATAATGTTTAGGAGCGCTGTATAAAGGAGGATCCCGCACTGTATAAAGGAGGATCCCGCACTGTATATAATGTGTAGGAGCGCTGTATAAAGTAGGATCCCGCACTGTATATAATGTGTAGGAGCGCTGTATAAAGGAGGATCCCGCACTGTATATAATGTGTAGGAGCGCTGTATAAAGGGGATCCCGCACTGTATAAAGGAGAATCCCGCACTGTATAATGTGTAGGAGCGCTGTATAAAGGAGGATCCCGCACTGTATATAATGTGTAGGAGCGCTGTATAAAGGGGGATCCCGCACTGTATATAATGTGTAGGAGCGCTGTATAAAGGAGGATCCAGCACTGTATAATGTGTAGGAGCGCTGTATAAAGGAGGATCCCGCACTGTATAAAGGAGGATCCCGCACTGTATATAATGTGTAGGAGCGCTGTATAAAGTGGGATCCCGCACTGTATATAATGTGTAGGAGCGCTGTATAAAGGAGGATCCCGCACTGTATATAATGTGTAGGAGCGCTGTATAAAGGGGATCCCACACTGTATAAAGGAGGATCCCGCACTGTATAATGTGTAGGAGCGCTGTATAAAGGAGGATCCCGCACTGTATAAAGGAGGATCCCGCACTGTATAATGTGTAGGAGCGCTGTATAAAGGAGGATCCCGCACTGTATATAATGTGTAGGAGCGCTGTATAAAGGAGGATCCCGCACTGTATATAATGTGTAGGAGCGCTGTATAAAGGAGATCCCACACTGTATAAAGGAGGATGCCGCACTGTATAATGTGTAGGAGCGCTGTATAAAGGAGGATCCCGCACTGTAAATAATGTGTAGGAGCGCTGTATAAAGGGGGATCCCGCACTGTAAATGTGTAGGAGCGCTGTAAAGGAGGATCCCGCACTGTATATAATGTGTAGGAGCGCTGTATAAAGGAGGATCCCGCACTGTATATGTGTAGGAGCGCTGTATAAAGGGGGATCCTGCACTGTATATAATGTGTAGGAGCGCTGTATAAAGGAGGATCCCGCACTGTATGTGTAGGAGCGCTGTATAAAGGAGGATCCCGCACTGTATATAATGTGTAGGAGCGCTGTATAAAGGAGATCCCACACTGTATAAAGGAGGATGCCGCACTGTATAATGTGTAGGAGCGCTGTATAAAGGAGGATCCCGCACTGTAAATAATGTGTAGGAGCGCTGTATAAAGGGGGATCCCGCACTGTAAATGTGTAGGAGCGCTGTAAAGGAGGATCCCGCACTGTATATAATGTGTAGGAGCGCTGTATAAAGGAGGATCCCGCACTGTATATGTGTAGGAGCGCTGTATAAAGGGGGATCCTGCACTGTATATAATGTGTAGGAGCGCTGTATAAAGGAGGATCCCGCACTGTATAATGTGTAGGAGCGCTGTATAAAGGAGGATCCCGCACTGTATAATGTGTAGGAGCGCTGTATAAAGGAGGATCCCGCACTGTATATAATGTGTAGGAGCGCTGTATAAAGGAGGATCCCGCACTGTATATAATGTGTAGGAGCGCTGTATAAAGGAGGATCCCGCACTGTATATAATGTGTAGGAGCGCTGTATAAAGGAGGATCCCGCACTGTATATAATGTGTAGGTGTGCTGTATAAAGGGGATCCCGCACTGTATATAATGTGTAGGAGCGCTGTATAAAGGGGATCCCGCACTGTATATAATGTGTAGGAGCGCTGTATAAAGGGGATCCCGCACTGTATATAATGTGTAGGTGCGCTGTATAAGGGGGATCCCGCACTGTATATAATGTGTAGGTGCGCTGCATATAATGTGTAGGAGCGCTGTATATAATGTGTAGGCGCGCTGTATAAAGGAGGATCCCGCACTGTATATAATGTGTAGGTGCGCTGTATAAAGGGGGATCCCGCACTGTATATAATGTGTAGGCGCGCTGTATAAAGGAGGATCCCGCACTGTATATAATGTGTAGGCGCGCTGTATATAATGTGTAGGCGCGCTGTATAAAGGAGGATCCCGCACTGTATATAATGTGTAGGCGCGCTGTATAAAGGAGGATCCCGCACTGTATATAATGTGTAGGTGCGCTGTATAAAGGGGGATCCCGCACTGTATATAATGTGTAGGCGCGCTGTATAAAGGAGGATCCCGCACTGTATATAATGTGTAGGAGCGCTGTATAAAGGAGGATCCCGCACTGTATAATGTGTAGGAGCGCTGTATAAAGGAGGATCCCGCACTGTATAATGTGTAGGAGCGCTGTATAAAGGAGGATCCCGCACTGTATATAATGTGTAGGAGCGCTGTATAAAGGAGGATCCCGCACTGTATATAATGTGTAGGAGCGCTGTATAAAGGAGGATCCCGCACTGTATATAATGTGTAGGAGCGCTGTATAAAGGAGGATCCCGCACTGTATATAATGTGTAGGAGCGCTGTATAAAGGAGGATCCCGCACTGTATATAATGTGTAGGAGCGCTGTATAAAGGAGGATCCCGCACTGTATATAATGTGTAGGTGCGCTGTATAAAGGGGATCCCGCACTGTATATAATGTGTAGGAGCGCTGTATAAAGGGGATCCCGCACTGTATATAATGTGTAGGTGCGCTGTATAAGGGGGATCCCGCACTGTATATAATGTGTAGGTGCGCTGCATATAATGTGTAGGAGCGCTGTATATAATGTGTAGGCGCGCTGTATAAAGGAGGATCCCGCACTGTATATAATGTGTAGGTGCGCTGTATAAAGGGGGATCCCGCACTGTATATAATGTGTAGGCGCGCTGTATAAAGGAGGATCCCGCACTGTATATAATGTGTAGGCGCGCTGTATATAATGTGTAGGCGCGCTGTATAAAGGAGGATCCCGCACTGTATCATGTGACATAATAGATGGTGTTTACAAAGTTGCAGTTTTGTCAGAACATGATGGGAATTATTTACTGTTTTTATGGGTTTTCATGGAATGATGGATGCTGACATTATTATGACATTATTTGTAAACATGCTGGGAGTTGTAGTTTTGCAATTTTCACTACACTCTACAGCAGTGGTTTTCAAACTTCAGACCTTTTAGATGTTGCTAAACTACATCTCCCAGCATGCCATTTACAACAATTAGAGCAGAGCATAATGGGAGATGTAGTGTGGTTAAAGGTGTTTAGCAGCAGTTTTGTTGGTGCATGCTGGGAGCTGTAGTTTTTGCCCAGGTTGTGGACACTGCATTAGATCCCAGTGTTTGGACCCTTCAGTCTGTGTAGAGAGATGTCTGTGTGCTGGAGGGGGTGCAGCAGTTGACATCTTTAGGTCGGGGGGTCTCCTCCTCTATGGACACCACTCATCTTATCTTTATTTTCCTCCCAATTAGCGGCTGATAAACTGATAAAGATCTGGGGCTCGTATGACGGCAAATTTGAGAAGACGATATCCGGGCACAAGCTGGTAAGAGGCGCTCCGCCCCGAATGTATCGTCTTACTAATATTCCTAGAATAAGTTTCCCGTGGGGGTCCGCTCATGTTAACAGATGCCCTCCTCCCCCGTCACACACACACAATTACAGGGTCCCCTGGAGACCCCCATAGTTGGTCTTCTCTTTTAGGTTGGCGGTTACATTCATTCTGATGTCTGTCTCTTTCAGGGAATATCAGATGTCGCTTGGTCCTCTGACTCCAATCTCCTGGTCTCCGCCTCCGATGATAAGACCCTGAAGATCTGGGACGTCAGCTCGGTGCGTATTCCCTCGTCTGTCATTAGCAGCTCGTGTATGTGTGCGCTCTCAGGGTGATTGGAGGGTGTTCATGAGTGTGTCTCCAGCTGTTCCAATATACACTACAGCAGTGGTTTTCTCAAAGTGTAGGCCTTCACATGTTGCAAAACTACAACTCCCAGCATACTGGGTTTTGTAGTTTTCCAATAACACTATACACTATGCATTGGTTTCAGAAATGCTGCAAAAACTACAACTCCCTGCATTCCCGGCAGCCGTTGGCTGCAATGGCATCACCAGGTCATGCTGGGAGTTTGTTATATACATTACACCAGTGACTTTCAAACTGTAGACCTTCAGATGTTGCACAACTACAACTCCCACCATGACCTGGAGATGCCATTGCAGCCAACAGCTTTATGGGCATGCTGGGAATTGTAGTTTTCCAATATACACCACAGCAGTGGTTTCCAAACTGTAGGCCTTCAGATGTTGCAAAACTACAACTCCCAGTATACTTGGAGTTGTAGCTTTACAATAAACACAATACACTACAGTGTTGGTTTCAGAAATGTGGACCTTCAGATGTTGCAAAACTACAACTCCCAGCATGCCCAGACAGCCTTTGGCTGTCTGGGCATGCTGAGAGTTGTAGTTTTGCAAAATACACTACAGCAGTGGTTTCCAAGCGGTAGACTTTTAGATGTTGAAAAACTACAACTCCCAGCATGTCTGGCGTTTTTCTAGTTTTTCTACAGCTATAAACACACTGATGTAGTGAGAGTTTTCTCTTCAGATCTTCTGATATATTAGGCCCTGTACCCTGAAGAAGTCGTATAATGCAGGACATACAGGGACCTTTCACTGTCTTTCCCCCCCCCCCCCCCCCCCAATAACTTCTCATCTTCTCATCTCAGGGGAAATGTCTGAAGACGCTGAAGGGTCACAGTAACTACGTCTTCTGCTGCAACTTCAACCCACAGTCCAACCTAATCGTCTCCGGATCAGTAAGTCCTAGGATTCAGGACCTGTCCCTGATGATGATTTATTACTGTAATGTTACTCCTGGTCACATCTTATCCTGAGCTCAGAGCATCGTAGGACTTTCCAGCCATCTATACCTGCTGGGAGTTGTAGTTTATTTACATTCAGAGCCCTCTGGTCCAGATCACCTTGACTTATCTAATTGGATCTTCATTCTTTATCCAGTTTGATGAAAGTGTCAGAATTTGGGATGTAAAGACCGGGAAGTGTCTCAAGACGTTACCTGCGCACTCTGACCCTGTGTCTGCTGTGAGTTATCATTTCTGGTTTTGTTATGTAGTACATCAAACAATATGTCTCTTCCATCATCCCTGACCCCAGGAGATCACAATCTAATCTATCACATACAATGTATCACTCCCATCATCCCTGACCCCATGAGATCACAATCTAATCTCCTATCACATACAATGTATCACTCCCATCATCCCTGACCCCAGGAGATCACAATCTAATCTCCTATCATACAATGTATCACTCCCATCATCCCTGACCCCAGGAGATCACAATCTAATCTCCTATCACATACAATGTATCACTCCCATCATCCCTGACCCCAGGAGCTCACAATCTAATCTCCTATCATACAATGTATCACTCCCATCATCCCTGACCCCAGGAGATCACAATCTAATCTCCTATCATACAATGTATCACTCCCATCATCCCTGATCCCAGGAGCTCACAATCTAATCTCCTATCACATACAATGTATCACTCACATCATCCCTGACCCCAGGAGATCACAATCTAATCTCCTATCATACAATGTATCACTCCCATCATCCCTGACCCCAGGAGATCACAATCTAATCTTCTATCATACAATGTATCACTCCTATCATCCCTGACCCCAGGAGATCACAATCTAATCTCCTATCATACAATGTATCACTCCCATCATCCCTGACCCCAGGAGATCACAATCTAATCTCCTATCACATACAATGTATCACTCACATCATCCCTGACCCCAGGAGATCACAATCTAATCTCCTATCATACAATGTATCACTCCCATCATCCCTGACCCCCAGGAGATCACAATATAATCTCCTATCATACAATGTATCACTCCCATCATCCCTGACCCCAGGAGATCACAATCTAATCTCCTATCACATACAATGTATCACTCCCATCATCCCTGACCCCAGGAGCTCACAATCTAATCTCCTATCATACAATGTATCACTCCCATCATCCCTGACCCCAGGAGATCACAATCTAATCTCCTATCATACAATGTATCACTCCCATCATCCCTGACCCCAGGAGCTGACAATCTAATCTCCTATCACATACAATGTATCACTCCCATCATCCCTGACCCCAGGAGATCACAATCTAATCTCCTATCATACAATGTATCACTCCCATCATCCCTGACCCCAGGAGATCACAATCTAATCTCCTATCATACAATGTATCACTCCCATCATCCCTGATCCCAGGAGCTCACAATCTAATCTCCTATCACATACAATGTATCACTCCCATCATCCCTGACCCCAGGAGCTCACAATCTAATCTCCTATCATACAATGTATCACTCCCATCATCCCTGACCCCAGGAGATCACAATCTAATCTCCTATCATACAATGTATCACTCCCATCATCCCTGATCCCAGGAGCTCACAATCTAATCTCCTATCACATACAATGTATCACTCCCATCATCCCTGACCCCAGGAGATCACAATCTAATCTCCTATCACATACAATGTATCACTCCCATCATCCCTGACCCCAGGAGATCACAATCTAATCTCCTATCATACAATGTATCACTCCCATCATCCCTGACCCCAGGAGCTCACAATCTAATCTCCTATCATACAATGTATCACTCCCATCATCCCTGACCCCAGGAGCTCACAATCTAATCTCCTATCATACAATGTATCACTCCCATCATCCCTGACCCCAGGAGATCACAATCTAATCTCCTATCACATACAATGTATCACTCCCATCATCCCTGACCCCAGGAGATCACAATCTAATCTCCTATCACATACAATGTATCATCACTCCCATCATCCCTGACCCCAGGAGATCACAATCTAATCTCCTATCACATACAATGTATCACTCCCATCATCCCTGACCCCAGGAGATCACAATCTAATCTCCTATCATACAATGTATCACTCCCATCATCCCTGACCCCAGGAGCTCACAATCTAATCTCCTATCATACAATGTATCACTCCCATCATCCCTGACCCCAGGAGATCACAATCTAATCTCCTATCATACAATGTATCATCACTCCCATCATCCCTGACCCCAGGAGATCACAATCTAATCTCCTATCATACAATGTATCACTCCCATCATCCCTGACCCCAGGAGATCACAATCTAATCTTCTATCATACAATGTATCACTCCCATCATCCCTGACCCCAGGAGCTCACAATCTAATCTCCTATCACATACAATGTATCACTCCCATCATCCCTGACCCCAGGAGCTCACAATCTAATCTCATATCACATACAATGTATCACTCCCATCATCCCTGACCCCAGGAGCTCACAATATAATCTCCTATCACATACAATGTATCACTCCCATCATCCCTGACCCCAGGAGCTCACAATATAATCTCCTATCACATACAATGTATCACTCCCATCATCCCTGACCCCAGGAGATCACAATCTAATCTCCTATCATACAATGTATCACTCCCATCATCCCTGACCCCAGGAGATCACAATCTAATCTCCTATCATACAATGTATCACTCCCATCATCCCTGACCCCAGGAGCTCACAATCTAATCTCCTATCATACAATGTATCACTCCCATCATCCCTGACCCCAGGAGCTCACAATCTAATCTCCTATCACATACAATGTATCACTCCCATCATCCCTGACCCCAGGAGATCACAATCTAATCTCCTATCATACAATGTATCACTCCCATCATCCCTGACCCCAGGAGATCACAATCTAATCTCCTATCATACAATGTATCACTCCCATCATCCCTGACCCCAGGAGATCACAATCTAATCTCCTATCATACAATGTATCACTCCCATCATCCCTGACCCCAGGAGCTCACAATCTAATCTCCTATCATACAATGTATCACTCCCATCATCCCTGACCCCAGGAGCTCACAATCTAATCTCCTATCACATACAATGTATCACTCCCATCATCCCTGACCCCAGGAGATCACAATCCAATCTCCTATCACATACAATGTATCACTCCCATCATCCCTGACCCCAGGAGATCACAATCTAATCTCCTATCATACAATGTATCACTCCCATCATCCCTGACCCCAGGAGCTCACAATCTAATCTCCTATCACATACAATGTATCACTCCCATCATCCCTGACCCCAGGAGATCACAATCTAATCTCCTATCATACAATGTATCACTCCCATCATCCCTGACCCCAGGAGCTGACAGTCTGTGTATTAGCACAGTTGTTGTGGTTATTGTAGTTATTATCAGGTTTCCTTCCCTCCAGGGGGTCGTCCTCGGGGGATACACAGGTAACAATCGACATATGTCACCTTTTTATTTTTACCTTCCCAGGTGCATTTCAATCGTGATGGTTCTCTCATCGTCTCTAGTAGTTATGACGGCCTGTGGTGAGTGGCGCCCCCTTATGTGTAATAGTGGCAATACATTTCTATATAACCATTTCTTATCTGTGGGAAAGTGAAGTACAAACCAGTATGGATGTTGTAGTAATATACCGCCGCAATCTCTGGCCCTCTCCATGGTGGAATCAGTGGTCAGCCTGTCCCCTCATACATCTCTATGGAAGAGCTGGATACACGTGACACTATCTCCTGCTCTCCTGTAGGGGGCGTGTCGGCCACGGCTTTGTGCAGTGCTAGACACAGTTCTGTGCATGAGGAGTGCCGGAACACCTGGCAGTAGATTGCAGGGGTCCCAATGGTCGAACACCCCCCTTCCCCCATGATCAGACGCTTAACCCCTTAAGGACCAAGTGTTTTTTTTCTATTTTTGCACTTTCGTTTTTTCCTCCCTTACATTTAAAAATTATAACCCATTAAATTTTGCACCTAAAAATCCATATTATGGCTTATTTTTTGCACCACCAATTCTACTTTGTAATGACATCAGTCACTTTACCCAAAAATCTACGGCAAAACAGGAAAAAAAATCATAGTGCGACAAAATCGAAGAAAAAAACACAATTTTGTAAATTTTGGGGGCTTCTTTTTCTACATCATACATTTTTTTGTAAAAATTACACTTCATTTTCTGTAGGTCCATACGGTCAGAATGATGCCCTACTTATATAGGTTTGATTTTGTCGTATTTTTTTTTTTTTTTTTTTTACACTTTTAGTTCCCTTTTGGGGACTTTAAGGAGGAATCATTTGATTCCTCATACAGATCAATGGGATTCCATAGAATCCCATTGATCTGTGTGCTCTGCGCTCGATTGATAAAGCCTGGTCATTCCGAGCACAGGAGCTGCTGCAGCAGGAGAGATAAGCCCTCAGGCTACCTCAGCAGGACAGGACATACACAGGACATTGTGCCTAATTAAAGTGTTCCTGCTATCACACTCCGGTGACAACATACCTGATTTTTGTTCTTCTCTTCCTTTGTGTAGTCGGATCTGGGACACCGCGTCAGGCCAATGCTTAAAAACGCTGATCGGTAAGTGATGGAGGAAACTTCTGGACATGATTCTATGGATCCCTTCAGTGTTTCCTTCTCGAGCCTCATGTGAAGCTGCCGTAGTGACCGTTCTGCAGCCTCATTCTGATTCTGAAAATTGACATTTACTTTTAGCCGTATTTTAGTCGTCTCATTTATCTTAGTCTGGAAAATCTCCAGTTGACTTAGGTAAATAAAATAACAGGTTTAGGTTAAGTGTAAAGGAAAATCTAGAACAGTGTTTCCGAACCAGGGTGCCTCCAGCTGTTGCAAAACTACAATTCCCAGCATGCCCAGACAGCCGAAGGCTGTCTGGGCATGCTGGGAGTTGTAGTTTTGCAACAGCAGTAGGCACCCTGGTTGGGGAAACACTGCTCTAGCGAAATCGTTCAGATATATCCTCCTGTTATTACTTATGGTTTCGGGTCTGAACAGTGTATACAGACAGATGAGGGGACCCCCCCCCCCCCCCCGATCTCCACAGAACCATATTGTTATATTTTTAGGGTTAATGACGAGATCTGTTACAGAAATGATTAGTCAGCAGAGTTCCTGCGGTTGCAGTGTACCCCCAACCTGTAAGTCTTCAGCTGTTGTGTCCCCCCTAGTATGCTGGGAGTTGTAGTTTGGCAGCAGGGCACAGGTTGGGGTACACTGCTGTTGATGCTTCAGTTGTAGTGTTTCTCTGTCAGGACATGCTGGGAGTTGTGGTCCTCATGCTGCGCTCATGTCCTCACCGTGTCTGTATCTTGTCCTCCAGATGATGATAATCCTCCGGTGTCTTTTGTGAAGTTTTCTCCAAACGGAAAATACATTCTAGCGGCCACTTTAGACAAGTAAGTGACTAGAATCATCTTGTAGTTAATGTACGATACACAGTGTATACATAGGAGAAATGTATTGTGTGAGGGGCACATTCTGTGGTTAATGTCTGCACTCCGCACCGCGCCACTGACCGCACCGCGCCACTGACCGCGCCGCTGACCGCACCGCACCATCATATGAGCCCCTCCCCCCTCCTTCACCCGTCTCCTGGATCGGTAATGGACGCTCTCCCCCTTGTTTCCCTAAAGTTTCTGATCTTCCTGTTTTTGTCTCTTTAGCACGCTGAAGTTATGGGACTACAGTAAAGGGAAGGTAGGTTCTCCTCGGTGGGTCCTGTGTGTATCTCCATATCATGGCCCTGGAGCCGACACAGCGCAATTTAGTGAATGGCCTTGTATTGTGACTGCGCTGATAAACATGGCCGCCGCATCTGTAATGTTCTCCCTGTATCTCATCATAGTTATATACAGGATTATCTATAGACATTATAGTTATATACGGGATTATCTATAGACATTATAGTTATATACGGGATTATCTATAGACATTATAGTTATATACGGGATTATCTATAGACATTATAGTTATATACGGGATTATCTATAGACATTATAGTTATATACGGGATTATCTATAGACATTATAGTTATATACAGAGATTATCTATAGACATTATAGTTATATACGGGATTATCTATAGACATTATAGTTATATACGGGATTATCTATAGACATTATAGTTATATACAGAGATTATCTATAGACATTATAGTTATATACAGGATTATCTATAGACATTATAGTTATATACAGGGATTATCTATAGACATTATAGTTATATACGGGATTATCTATAGACATTATAGTTATATACGGGATTATCTATAGACATTATAGTTATATACGGGATTATCTATAGACATTATAGTTATATACAGAGATTATCTATAGACATTATAGTTATATACGGGATTATCTATAGACATTATAGTTATATACGGGATTATCTATAGACATTATAGTTATATACAGAGATTATCTATAGACATTATAGTTATATACAGGATTATCTATAGACATTATAGTTATATACAGGGATTATCTATAGACATTATAGTTATATACGGGATTATCTATAGACATTATAGTTATATACGGGATTATCTATAGACATTATAGTTATATACGGGATTATCTATAGACATTATAGTTATATACAGAGATTATCTATAGACATTATAGTTATATACGGGATTATCTATAGACATTATAGTTATATACGGGATTATCTATAGACATTATAGTTATATACAGAGATTATCTATAGACATTATAGTTATATACAGGATTATCTATAGACATTATAGTTATATACAGGGATTATCTATAGACATTATAGTTATATACAGGATTATCTATAGACATTATAGTTATATACGGGATTATCTATAGACATTATAGTTATATACAGAGATTATCTATAGACATTATAGTTATATACAGGGATTATCTATAGACATTATAGTTATATACAGGATTATCTATAGACATTATAGTTATATACGGGATTATCTATAGACATTATAGTTATATACAGAGATTATCTATAGACATTATAGTGTTATACAGTGATTATCTATAGACATTATAGTGTTATACAGGGATTATCTATAGACATTATAGTTATATACAGGATTATCTATAGACATTATAGTTATATACAGGATTATCTATAGACATTATAGTTATACACAGAGATTATCTATAGACATTAGTTATGTACAGGATTATCTATAGACATTATAGTTATATACGGGATTATCTATAGACATTATAGTTATATACAGAATTATCTATAGACATTATAGTGTTATACAGGGATTATCTATAGACATTATAGTTATAAACAGGATTATCTATAGACATTATAGTTATATACAGGATTATCTATAGACATTATAGTTATGTACAGGGATTATCTATAGACATTATAGTTATATACAGGATTATCTATAGACATTATAGTTATATACAGGATTATCTATAGACATAGTTATATACGGGATTATCTATAGACATTATAGTTATATACGGGATTATCTATAGACATTATAGTGTTATACAGGGATTATCTATAGACATTATAGTTATATACAGGATTATCTATAGACATTATAGTTATATACAGGGATTATCTATGGACATTATAGTTATGTACGGGATTATCTATAGACATTATAGTTATATACGGGATTATCTATAGACATTATAGTTATAAACAGGATTATCTATAGACATTATAGTTATATACAGGATTATCTATAGACATTATAGTTATGTACAGGGATTATCTATAGACATTATAGTTATATACAGGATTATCTATAGACATTATAGTGTTATACAGGGATTATCTATAGACATTATAGTGTTATACAGGATTATCTATAGACATTATAGTTATATACAGGGATTATCTATGGACATTATAGTTATGTACGGGATTATCTATAGACATTATAGTTATGTACGGGATTATCTATAGACATTATAGTTATGTACGGGATTATCTATAGACATTATAGTTATGTACGGGATTATCTATAGACATTATAGTTATGTACGGGATTATCTATAGACATTATAGTTATATACGGGATTATCTATAGACATTATAGTTATATACGGGATTATCTATAGACATTATAGTTATATACAGGGATTATCTATAGACATTATAGTGTTATACAGGGATTATCTATAGACATTATAGTGTTATACAGGGATTATCTATAGACATTATAGTTATGTACGGGATTATCTATAGACATTATAGTTATGTACGGGATTATCTATAGACATTATAGTGTTATACAGGGATAATCTATAGACATTATAGTTATATACAGGATTATCTATAGATACAGGGATTATCTATAGACATTATAGTGTTATACGGGGATTATCTATAGACATTATAGTTATATACAGGGATTATCTATAGACATTATAGTTATATACAGGGATTATCTATGGACATTATAGTTATGTACGGGATTATCTATAGACATTATAGTTATATACAGGATTATCTATAGACATTATAGTTATATACGGGATTATCTATAGACATTATAGTTATATACGGGATTATCTATAGACATTATAGTTATATACGGGATTATCTATAGACATTATAGTGTTATACAGGGATTATCTATAGACATTATAGTGTTATACAGGGATTATCTATAGACATTATAGTTATATACGGGATTATCTATAGACATTATAGTGTTATACAGGGATTATCTATAGACATTATAGTTATATACGGGATTATCTATAGACATTATAGTGTTATACGGGATTATCTATAGACATTATAGTGTTATACAGGGATTATCTATAGACATTATAGTTATATACAGGGATTATCTATAGACATTATAGTTATATACAGGGATTATCTATAGACATTATAGTTATATACGGGATTATCTATAGACATTATAGTTATATACGGGATTATCTATAGACATTATAGTTACATCCGGGATTATCTATAGACATTATAGTTACATCCGGGATTATCTATAGACATTATAGTTACATCCGGGGTCCGGCTATAATTTACTTGCCCCCCGCCTCACTGCACATGTGATGTTTCTGCCTCCATCTTTATTACGTCTCCGTACTTATATCTCCAATGTCCTTGTTCCTTCCAGTGCCTGAAGACGTACACATGTCACAAGAACGAGAAGTACTGCATATTCGCCAATTTCTCTGTGACTGGCGGCAAGGTGCGTCTTGCGCTCATTAACCCCTGCTGTCTGATATAAAATGCGTACATTATGGTGAGGTCAGAGTTCATCTTCAGTAATTGTCTTCTCTTTCAGTGGATTGTGTCGGGGTCAGAAGATAACTTGGTTTATATCTGGAACCTGCAGACTAAGGAGATTGTGCAGAAACTACAGGGACACACAGGTAAGAACGCAGGGGCCGCTATACAGAAAAAGAAACCGCTGGAAATCAGTCAATAATCCAAGATGGCGGCAGCCCAGAGCTGTATAATGGAAACTTCTGACACCTTCTAACAAACTTTGTTTTCCGCTGCAGATGTCCTTTAAAGTCGTGAACAATTTAATCTCTTATCCCCTCTCCACAGGATAGGGGATGTGTTTGATGGCGGGGGGTCCGAACGCTGGGGGCCGCGGCTCTCCTGTACTGGCCGCAGCATGACCCAGCTGCCGATACGCTTCCTCCATGTAACTCTATGGGAGAAGCAGCGTTCATGCCTCCCCACCTCTCCCATAGAACTGTGCGGGGAGGGGGCGGAACCATCGACCTCTCAGGTCTACACGCATTAGCGTTCACACTGAGCACTAGTGCCGGGGACCTGATTAGGAGATTGCGGGACCGGTCGGACCCCCTGTGGATAGGGATAAGTGTTATAATGCTGCAGTTGTCCTTTAACCCCTTAAAGGGGTACTTTGGTGGTATAAATAAAAATGTTAAATCCACTAGTGCCAGAAAGTTAAACAGATTTGTAAATTACTTAAAAATAAGTAAGCTGATAAGTACTGGAAGGATTAACATTTTTAAATTGAAGTAGTTTAACTTTCTTGCACCAGTTGCTTTAAAAAAATTTTTTTCCACCGGAGTACCCCTTTAATCACACAGGATCTTTCATTTTTGCACTTTCGTTTTTTCCTCCTCACCTTCTTATACCCCTAACTCAAAATTTTCCACCTACAGACCCATGTGAGGGTTGTTGCGGTTGCTGTTGTTGCGGTTGCTGTTGTTGCGGTTGCTGTTGTTGCGGTTGCTGTTGTTGCGGTTGCTGTTGTTGCGGTTGCTGTTGTTGCGGTTGCTGTTGTTGCGGTTGCTGTTGTTGCGGTTGCTGTTGTTGCGGTTGCTGTTGTTGCGGTTGCTGTTGTTGCGGTTGCTGTTGTTGCGGTTGCTGTTGTTGCGGTTGCTGTGGTTGCGGTTGCTGTGGTTGCGGTTGCTGTGGTTGCGGTTGCTGTGGTTGCGGTTGCTGCGGTTGCGGTTGCTGCGGTTGCTGTTGTTGCGGTTGCTGTTGCTGCGGTTGCTGTTGTTGCGGTTGCTGTTGCTGCGGTTGCTGTTGTTGCGGTTGCTGTTGTTGCGGTTGCTGTTGTTGCGGTTGCTGTTGTTGCGGTTGCTGTTGCGGTTGCTGTTGTTGCGGTTGCTGCTGTTGCGGTTGCTTTCGTTGCGGTTGCTGTTGCTGTTGTTGCGGTGGCTGTTGTTGCGGTGGCTGTTGTTGCGGTGGCTGTTGTTGCGGTGGTTGCGGTTGCGGCGGTTGCGGTGGTTGTGGCTGCGGTTGCTGCGGTTGCTGCGGTTGCTGTTGCTGCGGTTGCTGCTGTTGCGGTTGCTGCTGTTGCGGTTGCTGCTGTTGCGGTTGTTGCGGTTGCTGCTGTTGCGGTTGCCGTTGTGGTTGTTGTTTGCTTGGGATCTTCCGTTTATATCTTTTTGGTATAAAATGACCTTCTCTTTATGCTGTAGGTCCGTACATTTACAGAATCCAATTTATATAGAGTTTATTTTACTACCCTTAATAACTTTTGGTAAGAAAAGCCTCGTGCTTTAAAATGTTCTCTTCTGACCCCTATTACACTCTCATGTTTCCATATACGCAGCCGTATGAGGGTCATTTTGTGCTCCGTAATCTGTATTTTTATCAGTCCTTTTTTTATTTTTATTTTTTTTATTGCTTTTTGTTCGCTCCCCCTCCCCTTTTATTTATTTTTTTCTTTCTGGTATATAAACTGACCCAAAATAATCATTGATTCTGAGGATGATGATCATCTGTGGATTATATTATTGATCAGGATGATCTGTAGTTGATGATGGGAGGAGGGGGATCATATTACTGATGATGATGGGAGGAGGGGGATCATATTACTGATGATGATGGGAGGAGGGGATCATATTACTGATGATGATGGGAGGAGGGGGA
>NC_079197.1:331312-353812 GCF_029499605.1 Hyla sarda
ATGGAGGATATTGATGATGGTGATGGAGGATATTACTGATGGTGATGATGGAGGATATTGATGATGGTGAAGGATATTACTGATGGTGATGATGAAGGATATTGATGATGAGGATGATGGATGATATTACTGATGGTGATGATGGAGGATATTACTGATGGTGATGATGGAGGATATTACTGATGGTGATGATGGAGGATATTACTGATGGTGATGATGGAGGATATTGATGATGATGGATGATATTACTGATGGTGGATATTACTGATGGGGATGATATTACTGATGGTGATGATGGAGGATATTGATGATGGGGATGATATTACTGATGGTGATGATGGAGGATATTGATGATGATGGATGATATTACTGATGGTGGATATTACTGATGGGGATGATATTACTGATGGTGATGATGGAGGATATTACTGATGGGGATGATATTACTGATGGTGATGATGGAGGATATTGATGATGGTGATGATGGTGATGGTGATGATGATGGAGGATATTACTGATGATGGTGATGGTGGTGATGGTGATGATGATGGAGGATATTACTGATGGTGATGATGATGATGGAGGATATTACTGATGGTGATGATGATGGAGGATATTACTGATGGTGATGATGGAGGATATTGATGATGGTGATGATGGAGGATATTGATGATGGTGATGATGGAGGATATTGATGATGGTGATGATGGAGGATATTGATGATGGTGATGATGGAGGATATTGATGATGGTGATGATGGAGGAGGATATTACTGATGGTGATGATGGAGGAGGATATTACTGATGGTGATGATGGAGGAGGATATTACTGATGGTGATGATGGAGGAGGATATTACTGATGGTGATGATGGAGGATATTGATGATGGAGGATATTGATGATGGTGATGATGGAGGATATTGATGATGGTGATGATGGAGGATATTGATGATGGTGATGATGGAGGATATTGATGATGGTGATGATGGAGGATATTGATGATGGTGATGATGGAGGAGGATATTACTGATGGTGATGATGGAGGATATTGATGATGGTGATGATGGAGGAGGATATTACTGATGGTGATGATGGAGGAGGATATTACTGATGGTGATGATGGAGGAGGATATTACTGATGGTGATGATGGAGGAGGATATTGATGATATTACTGATGGTGATGATGGAGGAGGATGGTGATGATGGTGATGGAGGAGGATATTGATGATGGAGGAGGATATTGATGATGGTGATGGAGGAGGATATTGATGTTGGAGGAGGATATTGATGATGGTGATGATGGAGGAGGATATTGATGATGGAGGAGGATATTGATGATGGAGGAGGATATTGATGATATTACTGATGGTGATGATGGAGGATATTGATGATGGTGAAGGATATTACTGATGGTGATGATGGATGATATTACTGATGGTGATGATGAAGGATATTGATGATGATGATGGATGATGGATGATATTACTGATGGTGATGATGGATGATATTACTGATGGTGATGATGGAGGATATTACTGATGGTGATGATGGAGGATATTACTGATGGTGATGATGGATGATATTACTGATGGTGATGATGGAGGATATTGATGATTATGGATGATATTACTGATGGTGATGATGGAGGATATTGATGATGGTGATGATGGAGGATATTGATGATGGTGATGATGGAGGATATTGATGATGGTGATGATGGAGGAGGATATTACTGATGGTGATGATGGAGGATATTACTGATGGTGATGATGGAGGAGGATATTACTGATGGTGATGATGGAGGAGGATATTACTGATGGTGATGATGGAGGAGGATATTACTGATGGTGATGATGGAGGATATTACTGATGGTGATGATGGAGGAGGATATTGATGATATTACTGATGGTGATGATGGAGGAGGATATTACTGATGGTGATGATGGAGGAGGATATTGATGATATTACTGATGGTGATGATGGAGGAGGATATTACTGATGGTGATGATGGAGGAGGATATTGAGGATATTACTGATGGTGATGATGGAGGAGGATATTGATGATATTACTGATGGTGATGATGGAGGAGGATGGTGATGATGGTGATGGAGGAGGATATTGATGATGGAGGAGGATATTGATGATGGTGATGGAGGAGGATATTGATGATGGTGATGATGGAGGATATTGATGATGGTGATGATGGAGGAGGATATTGATGATGGAGGATATTGATGATGATATTACTGATGGTGATGATGGAGGAGGATATTGATGATGGTGATGATGGAGGAGGATATTGATGATATTACTGATGGTGATGATGGAGGAGGATGGTGATGATGGTGATGGAGGAGGATATTGATGATGAAGGAGGATATTGATGATGGTGATGATGGAGGAGGATATTGATGATGGAGGATATTGATGATGATATTACTGATGGTGATGATGGAAGAGGATATTGATGATGATGATGGAGGATATTGATGATGGAGGAGGATATTGATATTACTGATGGTGATGATGGAGGATATTGATGATGGTGATGGAGGATATTGATGATGGTGATGGAGGATATTGATGATGGAGGATATTGATGATGGTGATGGAGGATATTGATGATGGTGATGGAGGATATTGATGATGGTGATGGAGGATATTGATGATGATGATGGAGGATATTGATGATGGAGGATATTGATGATGAGATTACTGATGTCGTCTCTTCTTGTTCTGACGTCTTCTCTTTCAGATGTGGTCATTTCCACCGCCTGCCACCCAACAGAAAACATCATCGCTTCTGCAGCGCTAGAGAACGACAAGACCATCAAACTGTGGAAGAGCGACTGCTAAGTCCTCCCCGGGCCCCGTATGATTAGACTGTGTGGTCAGGGGCCCCGTGCGGCTCCGTCTGGAGGGAGAACATTTTATCCAACATTTTACTTCATTATTGTGAATTGGGAAGAAAACCAAGATGGGTGAAGATGAATCCCGCAGCCTCAAATGTCTTTTTTTCTTTCTTGCTCCTAAATTCTTCGGTAATTTGCCGCTTCTGATTGGTTCCTTCCTCGTGTTCCGCGATGTTTCCGGTCTCTTCAGAGATGAACATTGGGAAGGTAGAACGTCCGCTGCCCATCCCCCAAATATTAGTTGTTGTTTTACAGTATGGGAATCACATTCCAGTTTACATCTATATACGACCTGTGTATACTCCCCGGGAGGCTTCTCACTCCAGTCACCTCCAGAGCTGCGGGCAGATCCCTTATTGCTGGGCCTCCTGTATGTGCAACACTAAATCTACAGACCCTGAACCAGCAGGGGGCGTCGGGGAGCTCTGACCTCCTCTGATCCGCAGCTTTGGATGTGAGTGGAGTATAAGATCTCATCTTCTAGAATCTGATATTTGTAGAGTTTTATACATCAGAGTAAGCGGTTAGTTCGGTTCAGTAGTGGAGCTGCGCTTTGCCCATACACCTGCAGACCCCACTTTTATTTTGCGCCCCCTTCCGTTCTGCAGACGTCGAGGCTTCATGTTCCTCGCGGTCTTCCACCTCGGTTTACTCGGTAACGTTCAATCAGTTTTTGTTGTCTGTGACCAAAGTGCAGGGAGACTCTGAGTCCCCCCCAGTATCACAGATCCCACCCGTCTGTATAGTTGTTTACTGCTCGATGTGTTCTGTAGGGTCGACCGCTCCCGCTAAAGTCCGCAGCCCCCCACCCCCCGCAGTCGTCATAATCTCATCGGACACTGACTACCCCCTGACACCCTCACCTTTATATAACTTGGCCCTGAAGCGATTGTCATCCAGTCGACTGTAAATGAAGCTTCCCTAGTGATCTTTATCCTGTGCCTCTCCACTTATTGTAGAACTACAACTCCCAGCATTCCCTGACCGCTCTAGCTGCAACATCCAGAGATCGCCAACCTGTGGCTTTCCAGCGATTGCAAACGTACAATTCCCAGTGGGCAACATTTGTAAAAGTCTTGTAAGTTTTGCCAGGGCATGCTGGGAGTTGTAGTTTTGCAAGAGGGACATAGTCTGGCTGCTGGGGCTATGCTCCTGAGTTGTAGTTTTGCATGCTTTATCAGGGCATGCTGGGAGTTGTAGTTTTGAAAGAACTGGAGGGCCAGAGGGAGGGAAACACTGCAGGTTTAGTTTTCACTATATTTAAGATGCTTATAGGGGAACTCCGGTATTGAACCACTTATCTACAGGGTGGGGGACAAGTGTCTAATCACAGGGGTCCGACCGCGATCTCCTGTCTGGACCACCCCGCGATTTTGTAGATAGCGGATAAGTTGTTTAGTAGCGGAGTATCCCTTTAAAGGGGTACTCCACCCCTAGACATCTTATCCCCTATCGAAATGATAGGGGATAAGATGTCAGATCGCAGGGGGTCCCGCCGCTGGGGACCCCCGGGATCTCTGCTGCAGCACGCACCTGTTGCGGCTTCCGGAAACGCTGGAGTCTTTGGCTCCCGACCACGTCACGATCTCCCGTCACCGTGGTCATGAGGCATTAGGATGAGAGCCTCCAGCGCTGCCGGAAGCCGCAACAGGTGGGTGCTGCAGCCGAGATCCCGGGGGTCCCCATTGGCGGGACCCCCGCGATCTGACATCTTATCCTCTATCCTTTCGATAGGGGATAAGATGTCTAGGGGCGGAGTACCCCTTTAAGTGCTCACGTAGCTGAATGTTTGGAGTCTTATGTTGTCTAAGCTGATACACGAAGTGTTGCCTAACCAGTGTGCCTCCAGCTGTTGCAAAACTTCAACTCCCAGCATGCTTGGACAGCTGTTGGCCAACCAGTGTGCATACAGCTGTTGCCAAACAACAACTCCCAGCATGCCCGGACAGACAACGGCTGTCCGGGCATGCTGGGAGTTGTAGTTTTGCAACAGCTGGAGGCTCACTGGTTGGGCAACACTGCTCTACATAACAACCCCTCAGCTGTGTTATCAGGATTCAGTCAGGATGGTTTTTCTGCCACTTTGTTTTCAATTACTTGACAGCAAGCAGAGATCCTAAACCCTAACCAACCGGAATAGCTGTATTTGCATCCGACTGTGGCGGCCATGTCCTTGGTACCCGCTCCGCCTTCACCCTCTGCGGTTCTTCTCTTCTCCCCCCCCCCCCCCCCCCCCCCCACATCCTCTTTTGCTGGATTAAACGCCGAGAAGGGGAGGGCAACGCGGCGACCATCGCATCCGATTTGTAAGAATATTTCAGTGTAAAAGAAAAAAAAAATGGCAGCCGCAGTTTTTGTATTTTGGAAATTCATAGTATTGTATTGCTTATGGCATGAGTCTGTATTTACTTCAGATTTTTTTTATATATATTTTTGTCAAAATTTTTTTTTTTTTTTTTTTTTCTGACTACATACAGAACCATAAGCTGTAATAAAGAGGTGGGTTTTTACGTGACCACGTGGTGCCGTGTCCTGCTTCATGATGGTGCGGCCCTCAGGCTGCTGTGGAACTACAACCTGGCAGTCAGGACGCTGGGAGTTGTAGTTACTGTTCTGTACTAGATATGGAGGATCCATTGTGTGGGGGGTGATACAAGGGGTACAACCCGAGGATCTCCAGCTGTGGTGCACAACTACAACCCCCAGCATGCCTAGATAGCAAAAGGCCATCTGGACTGGGAGTAGTAGTTTTGCAGTAGCGACGATTAGAGATGAGCGAACGTACAGTAAATTCGATTCGTCACGAACTTCTCGGCTCGGCGGTTGAAGACTTTTCCTGCATAAATTAGTTCAGCTTTCCGGTGCTCCGGTGGGCTGGAAAAGGTGGATACATTCCTAGGAAAGAGTCTCC
Organism: Hyla sarda; assembly: GCF_029499605.1. Taxonomy (NCBI): domain Eukaryota; kingdom Metazoa; phylum Chordata; class Amphibia; order Anura; family Hylidae; genus Hyla; species Hyla sarda. The sequence goes on from NC_079197.1 coordinate 337,138, forward strand.
TAGGACTGTATCCACCTTTCCAGCCCACAGGAGCACCGGAAAGCTGAACTAATTTATGCAGGAAAAGTCAGCAACTGCCAAGCCGAGAAGTTTGTGACGAATCGAATTTACTGTAAGTTCGCTCATCTCTAGCGACGATCCACATGTTGGGGAACTCCTCTGTAGTTAAAGCACCTAATTTAAAGAAGCACTCCGGGAAAATATATTTATATTTAAAGGGGAACTCTGCCTCTGAAACATCTTATCCCCTGATCGTGGGGGGTCCTGCTGCTGGGACCCTCTGCGATCTCCGGGCCGGCACCGTGGATGTTCTGAATGCGGAAAATTGGGGCTTCAATGTTCGTGACGTCATTTTGTGCTCCTTCCATTCATGTCTATGGGAAGGTGCGTGACGGCTCGTACACAGGGCCGTGATGGCGGTGGTCGCCCATCATACGGAGTGGAGTCCGCTCAGTGCGTCACATTATAGCTGCTGTGCTGGAGATCGCAAGGGGTCCCAGTGGCCGGACCCCCACAATCAGACATGTTATCCTCTATCCAAAGCATAGAGAATTCCTTTTTAATATATTTTATTTAAAATTTATAGATATAAATAATTTTTTGCACTTACCTGTTTTAGCTGATGTGGCAGGCATCAGGGTTTTCAGCCATACTGATGGTTTCATCATTGAAATAACTTTCTAATGCTGTCTACATTTCCCTTGATTCCTCTGGCTTTGAAGAAAGGTGCGGAGTCTGATCACTGCACCTGGTCAAAATAAGGTTGCTGGTGCTGGAGGGTCACCCAGGTGAAATGATTAGACTCATGTGGCTTGGGGGTCAGTTCACATGGGGGGGGGGGCAGATCTATCATTGCCTTCCTGCCATTATTTTGGCTGTAATTCGCACAAACTGTCTGCACAATTGTGATATGCAGTGAATCATTTATTTACCAGATTTGCCTTTTCTTGCATCTTTAAAAAAAAAAAAAAAAAAACGTAAAATCGTCTGCCTGAGAGAAGCGACCGCTACAGCAGGTTCTGGGGTGAAACTTTGAATTCTGTTCAGAATTTATTAAAATTAGAGATGAGAACTTACATTGATTTGATTCGTCATGAACTTCTCGGCTCGGCGGTTGCTGACTTTATCCTGTATAAATTAGTTCATCTTTCAGGGGCTCCGGTGGCTGGAAAAGATGGATACAGTCCTAGGAGAGTCTCCAGCCACCGGAGCCCCTGAAAGATGAACTAATTCATCAACTGCCGAGCCGAGAAGTTCATGACGAATCAAATTACTGTAACTTCTATCATCTCTAATTAAAATCTTGATAAAATCTTTGATAATTTTGGAGCAAGTATGAGAAAAAAACAGCAAAGAAAAAAAGGTAAGTGGAATGAGAGCGCCAAGCCGGTAAATGTCGCCACTATGTGCAGCTTTCATGCGTTTGACCATGAGGTGTTTTCTGAAGATTTGATGCCTTCAGGTCGTGTTCAGACCTTGAATTTTTGCTGTGGTTTTAAAAATTGTTGAAAAAGTTACGAGTTTTACACAATTGCAGAAAATTTTTGCCACAATTCTGGTAAAATCGTGTATAAAAAAAAAAAAAAAAGTTATAGTAATAAAACGTGGATGCGGCGGTGCGGGGATAAAAGCGATGGTGCTGGACGATTAATGCTGGCGAGTTTATGATATGGGCAGAAAATGTGTTTTTTTTCTGCATTGTGCGGGGACTATTCTCACGTATAATATTCTGCGCAGATTTGATGCGAAGATTTAATGCGCAGGATTTCAAGCAGAGACTCCTGTGCATGATACTGTACATGTGAATAGACCCTTAAGGAGAAAATTGTGAAAACTGCTGGGAGTTGTAGTGCTGTCACTTTCAGTACTTCTTAAATTGTCAGTAGAGATGAGTGAACTTACAGTAAATTCGATTAGTCACGAACTTCTCGGCTCGGCAGTTGATGACTTATCCTGTATAAATTAGTTCAGCTTTCAGGTGCTCCGGTGGCTGGAGACTCTTTCCTAGGACTGTATCCACCTTTTCCAGCCACCGGAGCACCTGAAAGCTGAACTAATTTATGCAGGAAAAGTCATCAACTGCCGAGCCGAGAAGTTCGTGACGCATCGAATTTACTGTAAGTTCGCTCATCTCTAATTGTCAGATTTGGCCTAAATTTTAATTCTGTGCAGCACAACTCAAAAACTCGCCGTCATTACACCATATACACAGGTATCTGCACTGTATACAGTCCTAGGTGTCAGGTCTCACAGGGTGCGGCCGAATATTCTATACAGATAAAGGATCGCACCACTGACTACTGCGCCAAAGCCAAACAAAAATGCATTTGATCCACGCCAAAAAACTGCAACAAATTATAAAGTGACCTGATTGCGTATGAGCTTTATAATCCTCGTTATATCAGGTAAGATGTCGGCTCGCCTCTCCGCACGGATCCGTACCGCCTCGCTACGTGTAGATCTAAGAAAGAGGATGATCCAGCGTTCAGGTAAAATCTGCAGCTTTAGTGAAATCATTGAAAGCAGAATTCACTCCATGGTGCAAAAAACAAGGTTCTCCGGACGCGTATTGAGCGGATCATAGACTACAGGGCTCTCACCTCCCTTAAATATGGGAAGAGGCGGCGTATATGCATCATGTTCACAAGTACAACCACTTCAACATGGAGCCGCACTCAAACGCAGTGTGAACAAGACTGTGTGTGTGTTAAGGGAATTTCCCATTAACAAGGATCTTAATTGCTGCAGCACAAACGTATGTCATAGAGAACACGAATTGCAATTTTAAATACATAGAATGTACAAAAAGGAAAATGAGAGCGCCCGTTCCAGAGCGCATCGGACGTAGACAGAAACACCACTCGTTCCAAGTCCTCTCAGCATTTTATTGAAAACGGTTCAAAAAGTTTTTTCAAGATCTGAGATTGAACAAGTGAGTCCAAGAAAAAGAGGGGGCGACTTAAATAAGACTCCAGAATAGGGAGGCATATTGGCAATTTACACTAGACAGGTGCCCCTGCAGGTCTTATCATCCCTGAATATATGTAGTGTAACACTAGACAGGTGCCCCTGCAGGTCTTATCCCTGAATAGATGTAGTGTAACACTAGATAGGTGCCCCTGCAGGTCTTATCATCACTGAATAGATGTAGTGTAACACTAGACAGGTGCCCCTGCAGGTCTTATCATCCCTGAATAGATGTAGTGTAACACTAGATAGGTGCCCCTGCAGGTCTTATCATCCCTGAATAGATGTAGTGTAACACTAGATAGGTGCCCCTGCAGGTCTTATCACTGAATAGATGTAGTGTAACACTAGATAGGTGCCCCTGCAGGTCTTATCATCCCTGAATAGATGTAGTGTAACACTAGATAGGTGCCCCTGCAGGTCTTATCATCCCTGAATAGATGTAGTGTAACACTAGATAGGTGCCCCTGCAGGTCTTATCACTGAATAGATGTAGTGTAACACTAGATAGGTGCCCCTGCAGGTCTTATCATCCCTGAATAGATGTAGTGTAACACTAGATAGGTGCCCCTGCAGGTCTTATCATCACTGAATATATGTAGTGTAACACTAGGCTTCATTGTATTTCTGTCTATTCAGGTTTATATCGTTACATGATCATCTTGTCTGGGTTTCCTCTGAATACCTACATGAACAGATCAGAGACGGATTCCGCCTACATGAACTCTTACGCCTCACACATATGGTCTTATTCACACTGTGAGTGCGGCTCCATGTTTGTCGTTGTACTTGTGAACACATGACGCACATCCGCCCCCTCTTCCCATTTTTAAGGGAGGTGTGCTGGAGATTTTACCCGAACGCTAGATCAATCCTCTTCTTTCTTGATTTTATGCCCTTTATGCACCTGTCCTACAGTCACCTCTCCTCTCCTGACAAGGCTGATAACAGAGAACAATATATTATATTCACCTGTCCTACAGTCACTTCTCCTCTCCTGACATGGCTGAGAATAGAGAACAATAGATATATTCACCTGTCCTACAGTCACCTCTCCTGACATGACTGATAACAGAGAACAATAGATATATTCACCTGTCCTACAGTCACCTCTCCTCTCCTGACAAGGCTGATAACAGAGAACAATAGATATATTCACCTGTCCTACAGTCACCTCTCCTCTCCTGACATGGCTGATAACAGAGGACAATAGATTATATACACCTGTCCTACAGTCACCTCTCTCCTCCTGACATGGCTGAGAATAGAGAACAATAGATATATTCACCTGTCCTACAGTCACCTCTCTCCTCCTGACATGGCTGAGAATAGAGAACAATAGATATATTCACCTGTCCTACAGTCACCTCTCCTGACATGACTGATAACAGAGAACAATAGATTATATACACCTGTCCTACAGTCACCTCTCCTCTCCTGACATGGCTGAGAATAGAGAACAATAGATATATTCACCTGTCCTACAGTCACCTCTCTCCTCCTGACATGGCTGAGAATAGAGAACAATAGATATATTCACCTGTCCTACAGTCACCTCTCCTGACATGACTGATAACAGAGAACAATAGATTATATACACCTGTCCTACAGTCACCTCTCCTCTCCTGACGTGGCTGATAACAGAGAACAATAGATTATATTCACCTGTCCTACAGTCACCTCTCCCCTCCTGACATGGCTGATAACAGAACAATAGATTATATACACCTGTCCTACAGTCACCTCTCCCCTCCTGACATGGCTGATAACAGAGAACAATAGATATATTCACCTGTCCTACAGTCACCTCTCTCCTCCTGACATGGCTGGTAACACAGAACAATAGATATATTCACCTGTCCTACAGTCACCTCTCCTCCTGACATGGCTGATAACAGAGGACAATAGATTATATACACCTGTCCTACAGTCACCTCTCCTCCTGACATGGCTGATAACAGATAACAATAGATTATATACACCTATCCTACAGTCACCTCTCCTCTCCTGACATGGCTGATAACAGAGAACAATAGATTATATTCACCTGTCCTACAGTCACCTCTCCTCCTGACATGGCTGATAGCATAACAATAGATTATATACACCTATCCTACAGTCATTTCTCCCCTCCTGACATGGCTGATAACAGAGAACAATAGATATATTCACCTGTCCTACAGTCACCTCTCCCTCCTGACATGGCTGATCACAGAGAGCAATAGATATATTCACCTGTCCTACAGTCACCTCTCCTCCAGACATGGCTGATAACAGAGAACAATAGATATATTCACCTGTCCTACAGTCACCTCTCCTGACTGATTGTATTCGCTGGCTCAGCACATGGAGAGGCTGCAGGTGGAGTTCCTCTTTAATAATCTGGGGCCCGGGGCCCCTCTCACACTGCTCTGATACAGATTTCCCCTTCGCTCTGTGATTTCCTCTGTTTTCGCTGATACATTGTAGCGAATCATCAGGACAGAAGGGATTTCTCTATCTCACAGAGGATTGTCTAGGCTGGATACAATTGTAACAACCCCTCAGCTGTGAGTATTGTTGACTAGGACAGTGTACTGCTCTATCTTCTGCAGAACGTTTCTTCGTGCGATGGTGACCGGACGGGATGTTAACCCCTTGTGCTGCAGCATAACGAGGAGTCACCGAGCGCAGTGGGTTAATGATGCCCCCATCCTCCGCGCACTGCCAGCTCTTAGATTAGTCGCAGCATATCTGGGTTCAGACGAATTAGAGGCTCATACAAATCTGCAGGATCACTGAGCGCAGAGGGGATTAGGAATTGGCTTAGAGCTGCAGCCACAGAACTAAGAAGATCCAGAGGATCAGTCCTGGGCAGAGGTGTAATGTGTGTGTGTATATAATATGTGGGTTTATGTGTGGGTGTGTATATATATATCAGTCCTGGGCAGAGGTGTAATGTGTGTGTGTGTGTGTATATAATATGTGGGTTTATGTGTGGGTGTGTATATATATATATATATATCAGTCCTGGGCAGAGGTGTAATATGTGTGTGTGTATAATATGTGGGTTTATGTGTGGGTGTGTATATATATATATATCAGTCCTGGGCAGAGGTGTAATGTGTGTGTGTGTGTATAATATGTGGGTTTATGTGTGGGTGTGTATATATATATATATATCAGTCCTGGGCAGAGGTGTAATGTGTGTGTGTGTGTATAATATGTGGGTTTATGTGTGGGTGTGTATATATATATATATATCAGTCCTGGGCAGAGGTGTAATATGTGTGTGTGTATATATATATATATAATATGTGTGTGTGTGTATATGTGTGTATGTGTATATATATATATATATATATATATGTGTGTGTATATATGTGTATATATATATATATATATATACACAATGTGTGTGTTTGTGTATATGATCAGTCCTGGGCAGAGGTGGCTTCATCCTGAGAGACAAGTGTAATATATATATATTTGGAGAGCAGTGATGTCTAATATAAGATCTGGAGTCCGGGGCCCCTCTGAGGATGATCTGTGGGGTCCGGGGGCCCCTCTGAGGATGATCTGTGGGGTCCGGGGGCCCCTCTGAGGATGATCTGTGGGGTCCGGGGGCCCCTCTGAGGATGATCTGTGGGGTCCGGGGGCCCCTCTGAGGATGATCTGTGGGGTCTGTGGGGTCCGGGGGCCCCTCTGAGGATGATCTGTGGGGTCCGGGGGCCCTCTGAGGATGATCTGTGGGGTCCGGGGGCCCCTCTGAGGATGATCTGTGGGGTCCGGGGGCCCCTCTGAGGATGATCTGTGGGGTCCGGGGGCCCCTCTGAGGATGATCTGTGGGGTCCGGATTTGTTTTTCTGCAGGGAATTGTGGGAGATTTCAGCTGTGAGTGCAGGGAGGAGGTTTATTAGATTCTTATTGGTCTTCAGCTGATTATGGGGATTATACTGCCCCCCGCTGTACGTGTGGAGGGAGGGGGTGGCAGCTGGATGGGAGTCGTTCTTCTTCGTCTCGTGTGTTACAGAACTTCAGGTCTTTCTGTCGGTTCTTTGGCGTTCGCCAGGAGGAAATTACCGCGATTGTTCCTGGCAGCGTCCTGATCCTGCAGCTTCATGTCGGCCAATCAGGAGCCGTGAGATGCGGCCGACAGGAGCCCGGACACCAAATTCTGCTGCCAGCCCGATACGGCCGCCAACTGCGTAGCCCATGGGACCGGCGGTGCGGTGGCTGCTGCTGCTCCTGGTGCCGCTCGTCCTCTTCTCCGGTGAGTAAACTCATTACATGTGATGGCGAGGAGTGGGATTGGCGCAGATTAGATTTGTATTTGTCAGTGTCTTGCACTTGTTCTGTAGATAAATAATCCCTCCATTCATAGTCGTGCGAATCAACACAAAACTGCGCCACTGATCTGGGAGCTGGTCATGTGACTTTCTCCATCAGATTGGCGAATTATAGAAAGTATAGAATCGTTCAGAACTGGACTGTTTGGGCTCCGTTCACAATGCGGGTTCCGTCTTTGCGAGTTTTGTTTTCCTGCACGGAGTCGTGTTGTTGTTTGCGCCATTTTGTACATTCACATTGCACTGGGCTTTATTTTCCTACTTTAAGTTGAGGGAAACAAATTCTGCGGTAAAATCCGTTTATTTAGGTTTTTTTTCCTTCCAAGAATATAATATGAATCCATGAAACGTAAGAACAAACGCAGAGCGTCGCGGCCTGAGGGGGGAGTCAGCGACCGATGTGACAAATACGTCCTGCGGAGCCAGAGACTGACCCCCGGCTGACCCCTAAATGGGGAAATATAATGTCCACAACACATGGTGCCCACATGACCAAAGGTGAACGACCGCATCAGCCAATCAACACAGCTACTGCCCCCTACAGCACCAGACGAGAGAGGGAACAGAGAGCGCTATAGGGAGGAGAGAGCGCTATAGGATCTATAGGGAGGAGAGAACGCTATAGGGAGGAGAGAGAACGCTATAGGGAACAGAGCGCTTATAGGGAGGAGAGAGCGCTTATAGGGAGGAGAGAGAACGCTATAGGGAACAGAGCGCTTATAGGGAGGAGAGAGAGCGCTATAGGGAGGAGAGAGAACGCTATAGGGAACAGAGCGCTTATAGGGAGGAGAGAGCGCTTATAGGGAGGAGAGAGAACGCTATAGGGAACAGAGCGCTTATAGGGAGGAGAGAGAACGCTATAGGGAACAGAGCGCTTATAGGGAGGAGAGAGAACGCTATAGGGAACAGAGCGCTTATAGGGAGGAGAGAGAACGCTATAGGGAACAGAGAGTGCTTATAGGGAGGAGAGAGAGCGCTATAGGATCTATAGGGAGGAGAGAGCGCTATAGGGAGGAGAGAGAACGCTATAGGGAACAGAGAGTGCTTATAGGGAGGAGAGAGCGCTATAGGATCTATAGGGAGGAGAGAGCGCTATAGGGAGGAGAGAGAACGCTATATGATCTATAGGGAGGAGAGAGAGCGCTATAGGGAGGAGAGAGAACGCTATAGGGAACAGAGAGTGCTTATAGGGAGGAGAGAGCGCTATAGGATCTATAGGGAGGAGAGAGCGCTATAGGGAACAGAGAGTGCTTATAGGGAGGAGAGAGCGCTATAGGGAGGAGAGAGAACGCTATATGATCTATAGGGAGGAGAGGGAGCGCTATAGGATCTGTAGGGAGGAGAGAGCGCTATAGAATCTATAGGGAGGAGAGAGTGAATAGGATCCCTAGGGAACAGAGAGCGCTATAGGATCTATAGGGAGGATAGAGCTATAGGATCTATAGGGAGGAGAGGGAGCGCTATAGGGAGGAGAGAGTGCTATAGGATCTATAGGGAACAGAGAGCGCTATGGGATCTATAGGGAGGAGAGAGAGCTATAGGATCAATAGGGAGGAGAAAGCGCTATAGGATCTGTAGGGAGGAGAGGGAGCGCTATAGGATCTGTAGGGAGGAGAGAGAACGCTATATGATCTATAGGGAGGAGAGAGAACGCTATAGGGAACAGAGAGTGCTTATAGGGAGGAGAGAGAGCGCTATAGGATCTATAGGGAGGAGAGAGAGCGCTATAGGGAGGAGAGAACGCTATAGGATCTATAGGGAGGAGAGAGCGCTTATAGGGAGGAGAGAGAACGCTATAGGGAGGAGAGAGCGCTTATAGGGAGGAGAGAGAACGCTATAGGGAACAGAGCGCTTATAGGGAGGAGAGAGAACGCTATAGGGAACAGAGCGCTTATAGGGAGGAGAGAGAACGCTATAGGGAACAGAGAGTGCTTATAGGGAGGAGAGAGAGCGCTATAGGATCTATAGGGAGGAGAGAGCGCTATAGGGAGGAGAGAGAACGCTATAGGGAACAGAGAGTGCTTATAGGGAGGAGAGAGCGCTATAGGATCTATAGGGAGGAGAGAGAACGCTATATGATCTATAGGGAGGAGAGAGAGCGCTATAGGGAGGAGAGAGAACGCTATAGGGAACAGAGAGTGCTTATAGGGAGGAGAGAGCGCTATAGGATCTATAGGGAGGAGAGAGCGCTATAGGGAACAGAGAGTGCTTATAGGGAGGAGAGAGCGCTATAGGGAGGAGAGAGAACGCTATATGATCTATAGGGAGGAGAGGGAGCGCTATAGGATCTGTAGGGAGGAGAGAGCGCTATAGAATCTATAGGGAGGAGAGAGTGAATAGGATCCCTAGGGAACAGAGAGCGCTATAGGATCTATAGGGAGGATAGAGCTATAGGATCTATAGGGAGGAGAGGGAGCGCTATAGGGAGGAGAGAGTGCTATAGGATCTATAGGGAACAGAGAGCGCTATGGGATCTATAGGGAGGAGAGAGAGCTATAGGATCAATAGGGAGGAGAAAGCGCTATAGGATCTGTAGGGAGGAGAGGGAGCGCTATAGGATCTGTAGGGAGGAGAGAGAACGCTATATGATCTATAGGGAGGAGAGAGAACGCTATAGGGAACAGAGAGTGCTTATAGGGAGGAGAGAGAGCGCTATAGGATCTATAGGGAGGAGAGAGAGCGCTATAGGGAGGAGAGAACGCTATAGGATCTATAGGGAGGAGAGAGCGCTTATAGGGAGGAGAGAGAACGCTATAGGGAACAGAGAGTGCTTATAGGGAGGAGAGAGAGCGCTATAGGATCTATAGGGAGGAGAGAGAGCGCTATAGGGAGGAGAGAGAACGCTATAGGGAACAGAGCGCTTATAGGGAGGAGAGAGCGCTTATAGGGAGGAGAGAGAACGCTATAGGGAGGAGAGAGCGCTTATAGGGAGGAGAGAGAGCGCTATAGGATCTATAGGGAGGAGAGAGAACGCTATAGGGAACAGAACGCTTATAGGGAGGAGAGAGAACGCTATAGGGAACAGAGCGCTTATAGGGAGGAGAGAGAACGCTATAGGGAACAGAGCGCTTATAGGCAGGAGAGAGCGCTTATAGGGAGGAGAGAGAGCGCTATAGGATCTATAGGGAGGAGAGAGAACGCTATAGGGAACAGAGCGCTTATAGGGAGGAGAAAGCGCTTATAGGGAGGAGAGAGAACGCTATAGGGAACAGAGAGTGCTTATAGGGAGGAGAGAGAACGCTATAGGATCTATAGGGAGGAGAGAGAACGCTATAGGGAACAGAGCGCTTATAGGGAGGAGAAAGCGCTTATAGGGAGGAGAGAGAACGCTATAGGGAACAGAGAGCGCTTATAGGGAGGAGAGAGAGCGCTATAGGATCTATAGGGAGGAGAGGGAGCGCTATAGGATCAATAGGGAGGAGAGAGCGCTATAGGATCTATAGGGAGGAGAGGGAGCGCTATAGGATCTGTAGGGAGGAGAGGGAGCGCTATAGGATCTGTAGGGAGGAGAGTGAGCGCTATAGGATCTATAGGGAGGAGAGAGAACGCTATAGGGAACAGAGAGCGCTTATAGGGAGGAGAGAGAACGCTATAGGGAACAGAGAGTGCTTATAGGGAGGAGAGAGAGCGCTATAGGATCTATAGGGAACAGAGAGTGCTTATAGGGAGGAGAGAGAGCGCTATAGGATCTATAGGGAGGAGAGAGCGCTTATAGGGAGGAGAGAGAACGCTATAGGGAACAGAGTGCTTATAGGGAGGAGAGAGAGCGCTATAGGGAGGAGAGAGAACGCTATAGGGAACAGAGTGCTTATAGGGAGGAGAGAGAGCTATAGGATCTATAGGGAGGAGAGGGAGCGCTATAGGAAGGAGAGAGTGCTATAGGATCTATAGGGAACAGAGAGCGCTATGGGATCTATAGGGAGGAGAGAGAGCTATAGGATCAATAGGGAGGAGAGAGCGCTATAGGATCTATAGGGAGCGCTAAAGGATCTGTAGGGAGGAGAGGGAGCGCTATAGGATCTGTAGGGAGGAGAGGGAGCGCTATAGGATCTATAGGGAGGAGAGAGAACGCTATAGGGAACAGAGAGCGCTTATAGGGAGGAGAGAGAACGCTATAGGATCTATAGGGAGGAGAGAGAGCGCTATAGGATCTATAGGGAGGAGAGAGCGCTTATAGGGAGGAGAGAGAACGCTATAGGGAACAGAGAGTGCTTATAGGGAGGAGAGAGAACGCTATAGGGAACAGAGCGCTTATAGGGAGGAGAGAGCGCTTATAGGGAGGAGAGAGAGCGCTATAGGATCTATAGGGAGGAGAGAGAGCGCTATAGGATCTATAGGGAGGAGAGGGAGCGCTATAGGATCTATAGGGAGGAGAGGGAGCGCTATAGGATCTATAGGGAGGAGAGAGAGCGCTATATGATCTATAGGGAGGAGAGAGCGCTTATAGGGAGGAGAGAGAACGCTATAGGGAACAGAGAGTGCTTATAGGGAGGAGAGAGCGCTATAGGATCTATAGGGAGGAGAGAGAGCGCTATAGGGAGGAGAGAGAACGCTATAGGGAACAGAGAGTGCTTATAGGGAGGAGAGAGAACGCTATAGGATCTATAGGGAGGAGAGAGAGCGCTATAGGGAACAGAGAGTGCTTATAGGGAGGAGAGAGAGCGCTATAGGATCTATAGGGAGGAGAGAGAACGCTATAGGGAACAGAGAGCGCTTATAGGGAGGAGAGAGAACGCTATAGGGAACAGAGAGCGCTTATAGGGAGGAGAGAGATTGCTATAGGGAACAGAGAGCGCTTATAGGGAGGAGAGAGAGCGCTATAGGGAACAGAGAGCACTTATAGGGAGGAGAGAGAGCGCTATAGGATCTATAGGGAGGAGAGAGCGCTTATAGGGAGGAGAGAGAACGCTATAGGGAACAGAGAGCGCTTATAGGGAGGAGAGAGAACGCTATAGGGAACAGAGAGCGCTTATAGGGAGGAGAGAGAACGCTATAGGGAACAGAGCGCTTATAGGGAGGAGAGAGAACGCTATAGGGAACAGAGAGCGCTTATAGGGAGGAGAGAGAACGCTATAGGGAACAGAGAGCGCTTATAGGGAGGAGAGAGAGCGCTATAGGGAGGAGAGGGAGCGCTATAGGATCTATAGGGAGGAGAGGGAGCGCTATAGAATGTATAGGGAGGAGAGAGAGCGTTATAGGATCTATAGGGAGGAGAGAGTGCTATAGGGAGGAGAGCGCGCTATAGAATCTATAGGGAGGAGAGAGAGCTCTTTAGGATCTATAGGGAGGAGAGAGCTATAGGGAACAGAGAGCACTATAGGGAACAGAGCGCTATAGGATCTATAGGGAACAGAGAGCGCTATAGGATCTATTGGGAGGAGAGAGCGCTATAGGATCTATAGGGAGGAGAGAGCGCTATAGGATCTATAGGGAGGAGAGAGCGGTATGGGATCTATAGGGAGGAGAGAGAGCGGTATGGGATCTATACGGAGGAGAGAGCAGTATGGGATCTATAGGGTGGAGAGAGCGGTATGGGATCTATAGGGAGGAGAGAGCGCTATAGGATTTATAGGGAGAAGAGCGCTATAGGATCTATAGGGAGGAGAGCGCAGTATGGGATCTATAGGGGAGAGCGCTATAGGATCTATAGGGAGGAGAGAGCGCTATAGGGAGGAGAGAGTGCGCTATAGAATCTATAGGGAGGAGAGTGCGCTATAGAATCTATAGGGATGAGAGAGAGCTCTATAGGGAGGAGAGCGCTATATGATTTATAGGGAGGAGAGAGCGCTGTAGGATCTATAGGGAGGAGAGAGCGGTATGGGATCTATAGGGGGGAGAGAGCGGTATGGGATCTATAGGGAAGAGAGAGCGCTATAGGATCTATAGGGAGGAGAGAGCAGTATGGGATCTATAGGGGGAGAGCGGTATGGGAGGAGAGAGCGCGCTATAGAATCTATAGGGAGGAGAGAGTGCGCTATAGAATTTATAGGGAGGAGAGAGCGCTATATAGAATCTATAGGGAGGAGAGAGTGTATAGGATCTATAGGGAGGAGAGCGCACTATAGAATTTATAGGGAGGAGAGAGCTCTATAGAGAGGAGAGAGCGCTGTAGGATCTATAGGGAGGAGAGTGTATAGGATCTATAGGGAGGAGTGCGCTATAGAATCTATAGGAAGGAGAGAGCGGTATGGGATCTATAGGGAGGAGATAGTGTATAGGATCTATAGGGAGGAGAGAGCGCACTATAGAATTTATAGGGAGGAGATAGCTCTATAGAGAGGAGAGAGCGCTATAGGATCTATAGGGAGGAGAGTGTATAGGATCTATAGGGAGGAGAGAGCGGTATCTGATATATAGGGAGGAGAGAGCGCTATAGGATCTATTGGGAGGAGGAGAGAGCGGTATGGGATCTATAGGGAGGAGAGAGCGCGCTATAGAATCTATAGGGAGGAGAGAGCGGTATGCGATCTATGGGGAGGAGAGAGCGGTATGGGATCTATAGGGAGGAGAGAGGAGTATGGGATCTATAGGGAGGAGAGAGCGCTATAGGATTTATAGGGAGGAGAGAGCAGTATGTGATCTATTGTGAGGAGAGAGCGGTATGGGATCTATAGGGAGGAGAGAGCGGTATGGGATCTATAGGGAGGAGAGAGCGCTATAGGATTTATAGGGAGGAGAGAGCAGTATGTGATCTATTGTGAGGAGAGAGCGGTATGGGATCTATAGGGAGGAGAGAGCGGTATGCGATCTATTGTGAGGAGAGAGCGGTATGGGATCTATGGGGGGAGAGTGGTATGGGATCTATAGGGAGGAGAGAGTGCGCTATAGAATTTATAGGGAGGAGAGAGCTCTATAGAGAGGAGAGAGCGCTATAGGATCTATAGGGAGGAGAGTGTATAGGATCTATAGGGAGGAGAGAGCGGTATGGGATCTATAGGGAGGAGAGTGTATAGGATCTATAGGGAGGAGAGAGCGGTATGGGATCTATAGGGTGGAGAGAGCGGTATGGGATCTATAGGGTGGAGAGAGAGGAGTATGGGATCTATAGGGAGGAGGAGAGAGCGGTATGGGATCTATAGGGTGGAGAGAGCGGTATGGGATCTATAGGGAGGAGAGAGCGCTATAGGATTTATAGGGAGGAGGAGAGAGCGGTATGGGATCTATAGGGAGGAGAGAGCGCTATAGGATCTATAGGGAGGAGAGTGTATAGGATCTATAGGGTGGAGAGCGGTATGGGATCTATAGGGAGGAGAGAGCGCTATAGGATTTATAGGGAGGAGAGCGCTATAGGATCTATAGGGAGGAGAGAGCACTATAGGATCTATAGGGAGGAGAGAGCAGTATGGGATCTATAGGAGGAGAGAGCGATATGGGATCTATAGGGAGGAGAGTGTATAGGATATATAGGGAGGAGTGCGCTATAGAATCTATAGGGAGGAGAGAGCGGTATGGGATCTATAGGGAGGAGAGAGCAGTATGGGATCTATAGGGAGGAGAGAGCGGTATGGGATCTATAGGGAGGAGGAGAGAGCGATATGGGATCTATAGGGTGGAGAGAGCGGTATGGGATCTATAGGGAGGAGAGAGCGCTATAGGATCTATAGGGAGGAGAGTGTATAGGATCTATAGGGAGGAGAGAGCGGTATGGGATCTATAGGATGGAGAGAGCGGTATGGGATCTATAGAGGGGAGAGAGCGGTATGGGATCTATAGGGAGGAGAGAGCGCTATAGGATTTATAGGGAGGAGAGCGCTATAGGATCTATAGGGAGGAGAGAGCACTATAGGATCTATAGGGAGGAGAGAGCACTATAGGATCTATAGGGAGGAGAGAGCAGTATGGGATCTATAGGGGGAGAGAGCGGTATGGGATCTATAGGGAGGGGAGATTGGTATGGGATCTATAGGGAGGAGAGAGAGCGCTATAGGGAGGAAAGAGTGCGCTATAGAATCTATAGGGAGGAGAGAGCTCTATAGGATCTATAGGGAGGAGAGTGCTATAGGGAGGATCTATAGGGAGGAGAGCGCGCTATAGAATCTATAGGGAGGAGAGAGTGCGCTATAGAATTTATAGGGAGGAGAGAGCTCTATAGAGAGGAGAGAGCTCTATAGAGAGGAGAGAGCTCTATAGGATCTACAGGGAGGAGTGCGCTATATAGAATCTATAGGGAGGAGAGAGTGTATAGATTCTATATAGGATCTATAGGGAGGAGAGAGCGTATAGGATCTATAGGGAGGAGATAGCGCTATAGGATCTATAGGGAGGAGAGAGCGCTATAGGATCTATAGGGAGGAGAGAGCGCTATAGCATCTATAGGGAGGAGAGAGCGCTATAGGATCTATAGGGAGGAGAGAGTGAATAGGATCTATAGGGAGGAGAGGGCGCTATAGGGAGGAGAGAGTGAATAGGATCTATAGGGAGGAGAGGGAGTATATAGGATCTATAGGGTGGAGAGAGCGCTATAGGATATATAGGGAGGAGAGAGAGCGCTATAAGGATCTATGGAGATGAGAGTGCTATAGGGAGGAGAGAGAGCGCTATAGGATCTATAGGGAGGAGAGAGAGCTATAGGGAACAGAGAGCGCTATAGGATCTATAGGGAACAGAGAGCGCTATAGGATCTATAGGGAACAGAGAGCGCTATAGGATCTATTGGGAGGAGAGAGCGCTATAGGATCTATAGAGCGGAGAGAGAGAGCAGTATGGCATCTATAGGGAGGAGAGAGTGGTATTGGATCTATTGGGAGGAGAGAGCGCTATAGGATCTATTGAGAGGAGAGAGCAGTATGGGATCTATAGGGAGGAGAGAGAGCGGTATGGGATCTATAGGGAGGAGAGAGAGCGGTATGGGATCTATAGGGAGGAGAGAGAGCGGTATGGGATCTATAGGGAGGAGAGAGCGGTATGGGATCTATAGGGAGGAGAGAGCGGTATGGGATCTATAGGGAGGAGAGAGCGGTATGGGATCTATAGGGAGGAGAGAGCGGTATGGGATCTATAGGGAGGAGAGAGCGGTATGGGATCTATAGGGAGGAGAGAGCGGTATGGGATCTATAGGGAGGAGAGAGCGGTATGGGATCTATAGGGAGGAGAGAGCGGTATGGGATCTATAGGGAGGAGAGAGAGTGGTATGGGATCTATAGGGAGGAGAGAGCGGTATGGAATCTATAGGGAGGAGAGAGAGTGGTATGGGATCTATAGGGAGGAGAGAGCGGTATGGGATCTATAGGGAGGAGAGAGCGGTATGGGATCTATAGGGAGGAGAGAGCGGTATGGGATCTATAGGGAGGAGAGCGGTATGGGATCTATAGGGAGGAGAGAGCGGTATGGGATCTATAGGGAGGAGAGAGAGTGGTATGGGATCTATAGGTAGGAGAGAG
>NC_079197.1:361312-507785 GCF_029499605.1 Hyla sarda
TGATCTGCCATCTTGTGGCCTTAAGTGGTACTGCAGCACCTCATTTTTGCTTTTATTCTTGTGATTAACTTTTTGCACTTAGTGCAGCACCAGTGGGGTCCAGAGGACAGTACAGGAGGATTGTGGTAAGATGGGGGCCCCCTCTGACAGGAGGATTGTGATAAGATGGGGGCCCCTCTGACAGGAGGATTGTGGTAAGATGGGGGCCCCCTCTGACAGGAGGATTGTGATAAGATGGGGCCCCTCTGACAGGAGGATTGTGGTAAGATGGGGGCCCCCTCTGACAGGAGGATTGTGATAAGATGGGGGCCCCCTCTGACAGGAGGATTGTGATAAGATGGGGCCCCCTCTGAAAGGAGGATTGTGATAAGATGGGGGCCCCTCTGACAGGAGGATTGTGATAAGATGGGGGCCCCTCTGACAGGAGGATTGTGGTAAGATGGGCCGCCCTCTGACAGGAGGATTGTGATAAGATTGGGGCCCCCTCTGACAGGAGGATTGTGATAAGATGGGGGCCCCCTCTGACAGGAGGATTGTGATAAGATGGCGCCCCCTCTGACAGGAGGATTGTAATAAGATGGCGCCCCCTCTGACAGGAGGATTGTGATAAGATGGGGGCCCCTCTGACAGGAGGATTGTGATAAGATGGGGGCCCCTCTGACAGGAGGATTGTGATAAGATGGCGCCCCCTCTGACAGGAGGATTGTGATAAGATGGCGCCCCCTCTGACAGGACTGTGATAAGATGGGGGCCCCTCTGACAGGAGGATTGTGATAAGATGGCGCCCCCTCTGACAGGAGGATTGTGATAAGATGGCGCCCCCTCTGACAGGAGGATTGTGATAAGATGGCGCCCCCTCTGACAGGAGGATTGTGATAAGATGGCGCCCCCTCTGACAGGAGGACTGTGATAAGATGGCGCCCCCTCTGACAGGAGGATTGTGATAAGATGGCGCCCCCTCTGACAGGAGGATTGTGATAAGATGGCGCCCCCTCTGACAGGAGGACTGTGATAAGATGGCGCCCCCTCTGACAGGAGGATTGTGATAAGATGGCGCCCCCTCTGACAGGAGGATTGTGATAAGATGGCGCCCCCTCTGACAGGAGGACTGTGATAAGATGGCGCCCCCTCTGACAGGAGGACTGTGATAAGATGGCGCCCCCTGACAGGAGGATTGTGATAAGATGGCGCCCCCTCTGACAGGAGGACTGTGATAAGATGGCGCCCCCTGACAGGAGGACTGTGAGATTTCTTGTCTCTCTTGCAGCTCACGGCCTCCAGT
This sequence comes from Hyla sarda, assembly GCF_029499605.1. Taxonomy (NCBI): domain Eukaryota; kingdom Metazoa; phylum Chordata; class Amphibia; order Anura; family Hylidae; genus Hyla; species Hyla sarda. The sequence continues at coordinate 362,595 of NC_079197.1, forward strand.
GCTTCAGCTGTAACATCATTTCTGGGGCCCGATACATAGACAAAGGCTGCACCAGCCCCGAGGTCATCACCTGCTCCCATTCACACAAAGGATTCAAGCAAAGATTCTGCATCAAGACGGAAAGTGGTGAGTGCTGGACCCAAGGCGGACTACAAATACCATGCGGCCTTCACACCTCCCTGACAGGAATGTGAATGCAGTATCTGACAACACAAGACTGCCTGTAGTCTGTTACCATGGAAACACATTGCCGGATCAAACTACACAGGATTGTCTGATACCATGATGTATCTCCATGGTAACAGACAACAAATAACCCTGTTTTGTCTGCAATGTTCTGTAACCTCAGTCTGATCCTACATTATTCTCCTCGCCTCCATGGCAAGAGACCAGACTACACAGGGTTGTTAGGAGTCTGTTACCACGGAGACACATTGTCGGATCAGACTACACAGGGTTGTTAGGAGTCTGTTACCACGGAGACACATTGTCGGATCAGACTACACAGGGTTGTTAGGAGTCTGTTACCACGGAGACACATTGTCGGATCAGACTACACAGGGTTGTTAGGAGTCTGTTACCACGGAGACACATTGTCGGATCAGACTACACAGGGTTGTTAGGAGTCTGTTACCATGGAGACACATTGTCGGATCAGACTACACAGGGTTGTTAGGAGTCTGTTACCATGGAGACACATTGTCGGATCAGACTACACAGGGTTGTTAGGAGTCTGTTACCATGGAGACACATTGTCGGATCAGACTACACAGGGTTGTTAGGAGTCTGTTACCATGGAGACACATTGTCGGATCAGACTACACAGGGTTGTCCTTTGCAGAGGAGCTGATCATTCACAGAGGGAACCTGCTAGATGTGATGCCCGATTGTGACAGAGCGCCCCCTTCTGATCGCCTTCTTCCTTTTTTTTTGTAGTGGTGCTGGGGAAGCTCCTGACCAGCGGCTGCGCCACATCCCGTCACTGTCAGCAGCAGGAGCTGCCCGGGGTGCGGATCCACTGCTGTGACACGGATCTCTGTAATGGGGTCGCACGTCCCCCCGGCCTCAGTCTCCACCTCATCGGCCTCTTGTGGTTGATCTGTTTCTTCCTGTAGGATCCTCGGTGTCATGGCCGATCCAGATCAGAGGCCGAGGGAGTGATTGGGGGACGCACATTGTGACGCTGATCCTCAGGAAGTGTAATGTGGGTCAGTATCATGGTGGACCCTTAATCTGTCTGACCCCACAATAGAGCCTCAGCGATCCCCCATATAATGTCACCCAACGGCCCCGACACAAAGGACCAAAACATCATCTGCCGAGTGTGGGAAACAATGAGGCTCATCAGAAGTAGATCCCTGGGGGATCCACGGACCGCGTCCCTCTGTGGGATCCGATCGATCCTAATTGGTTCTTCTGCTTTTCTATGAATAAAGGTCCTTGGCCGCCTCTGTTCTCACTGTGCTGTTTGTCTCCAGTAATAAGACCTCCGATCCCCGCTCTGACCCCCGATCCCCGCTCTGACCCCCGATCCCCGCTCTGACCCCGATCCCCGCTCTGACCCCCGAAACCTGCTCTGACCCCGATCTGACCCCCGAAACCTGCTCTGACCCCGATCTGACCCCCGAAACCTGCTCTGACCCCCGATCCCAACACGGTTTTGGAGGAAATAGGCTGTTTTTCTAATTCTAAACCCCTTTTGTTGGAGACCAGACGCTAAACCCCACCTACTAATGATAAATGGGTGGGGTTAGTGGTTTAACTTGCTGATAAGCCCCACTTGTGGCTCTCCAGCTGTTTCAAAACCACAACTCCCAGAATGCCTGGACAGCCTTTGGCTATCTAGGCATGCTGGGAGTTGTGGTTTTGCTACAGGCTGGAGACGACTGGTGTTAATGAATAAATTACACAGCAATGGACACAGACTGAGCCGCTGTTCTTCCAGATAAATATATATTTACATATGTTACAGGAATGCTTGTGGTGTGCAGAGCGCCCCCTCCAGGACTGCGGTGTGCAGAGCGCCCCCTCCAGGACTGCGGTGTGCAGAGCGCCCCCTCCAGGACTGCGGTGTGCAGAGCGCCCCCTCCAGGACTGCGGTGTGCAGAGCGCCCCCTCCAGGACTGCGGTGTGCAGAGCGCCCCCTCCAGGACTGCGGTGTGCAGAGCGCCCCCTCCAGGACTGCGGTGTGCAGAGCGCCCCCTCCAGGACTGCGGTGTGCAGAGCGCCCCCTCCAGGACTGTGGGGTGTTGATCCTGGGCTGCAGACATGGCCGCCTCCTGTCAGGAGATGGCGCAGACGCTGCTGTTCTTTTGGTTTTTTAGCACCTGACGTTTCTGTAATTCCCGTGAGATTCGCCTCTTGATGCCCAGAAGATACAACTCGCGGTCAAACAATCCGGCAGCCAACGGAATACTGAGAAGAGCAAAGACAAGAAGCGGCTTAAAACTACAACTCCCAGCATGGCCGGAGCAGTGTTACCACAGAGACTTTACAGCTGCTGCAAAACTTTATAACAGCAGAAGGTGGTCAGCGCACAATGGGAGTCATGGCGGCGCGTCAGCGCACAATGGGAGTCATGGCGGCGCGTCAGCGCACGATGGGAGTCATGGCGGCGCGTCAGCGCACGATGGGAGTCATGGCGACGCGTCAGCGCACGATGGGAGTCATGGCGGCGCGTCAGCGCACGATGGGAGTCATGGCGGCGCGTCAGCGCACGATGGGAGTCATGGCGGCGCGTCAGCGCACGATGGGAGTCATGGCGGCGCGTCAGCGCACGATGGGAGTCATGGCGGCGCGTCAGCGCACGATGGGAGTCATGGCGGCGCGTCAGCGCACGATGGGAGTCATGGCGACGCGTCAGCGCACGATGGGAGTCATGGCGGCGCGTCAGCGCACGATGGGAGTCATGGCGACGCGTCAGCGCACGATGGGAGTCATGGCGACGCGTCAGCGCACGATGGGTAAAAAGGTAACATGGGGTAGGGGTCACCAAAGAGCAATGACCGGAGGCTGCAGCCATTTACGGCTTCATATAGAGTAACTGGGCACAGGAGACCCCGATGTCCCAACTGCTGGGGGTCCAGACACATACAGGACGGTATTATACAGAGTTATTGAACCAATCCTGCACCGTGTCACTGAACGGAAACACTGGTGACCTCCAGAGGCTGCTGACAGTCCTGTTCAGGCCATGCTGACATAGGCGCCTGGTTTGTTACAGTGTGTCAGCCAAGGACACAGTCCTAGATGGTCTATTTTAACCCCTTCCCAACCCATGATGTACAGTTACCACAGGCCAGGTGAGGCGTCTAATATCTGCAGCTGACACCCACCAGGAAGGAATGACAGTGGAGATGGCTCCTATGCCGGTCATTTAAATGTTTAGATGCTGAGTTTGCTATTGAGGCCCCCCTCCGGCCTGTGTCATGTCAGGGTGCAGACAATTTGGGGATGTGACTTACTTGTCTCTGCCGGGTCGGATCCGTACTTCATATAACCCGAACACTGGTCTGTGGTCTGAAGTCTTCACCAGTGAGCAGGCGGCGTACCTCAGGGCTCGAATGTCTCCCTTGTTCCGGCTCTTATACACCACCCGGTCCTGCAGGGGGCGACACAACATGAGTGACTGACACCTAATCCTCAGATACCACAGCACATCATGGCCTGAGATAATGAGGGTCACCAGCAACACATACCCACCCCCCCCCAGCGGACCTGGCTACTGGGCACCTGCGATCCCCCGAACCCCCCCGCCCAGCGGACCCGGCTACTGGGCACCTGCGACCCCCCCCAGGGGGACCCGGCTACTGGGCCCCTGCGACCCCCGAACCCCCCCGCCCAGGGGACCCGGCTACTGGGCACCTGCGACCCCCGAACCCCCCCGCCCAGCGAACCCGGCTACTGGGCACCTGCGACCCCCCCCCCCCAGGGGGACCTGGCTACTGGGCACCTGCAACCCCCCCCAGGGGGACCCGGCTACTGGGCCCCTGCGACCCCCGAACCCCCCCGCCCAGGGGACCCGGCTACTGGGCACCTGCGACCCCCCGAACCCCCCCGCCCAGGGGACCCGGCTACTGGGCCCCTGCGACCCCCGAACCCCCCCGCCCAGGGGACCCGGCTACTGGGCCCCAGCGACCCCCGAACCCCCCCCGCCCAGGGGACCCGGCTACTGGGCACCTGCGACCCCCGAACCCCCCCGCCCAGGGGACCCGGCTACTGGGCACCTGCGACCCCCGAACCCCCCCCGCCCAGCGGACCCGGCTACTGGGCACCTGCGACCCCCGAACCCCCCCCGCCCAGGGGACCAAAAATGACAGCAGGGGCCCCCCTTGGTTTCCATAGGGATAGTCAGAGCCTCTTACTGTATAGGACGGAGTTCTCTGCTTTGATGTTGTGTCGTAGTCGTCACAGCCGATATCAAACTTATACGTGGGGAGGAACTGGATGGCGGCTTCTTCAAAGCCTTTAAATATGGATCCTGGATAAAGAGAAATAATGAGATGATGGAGGAGGAGCGGACGTCAGGGTCACAGTCAGGACAGATGGCGTCGGCTCAGACTATAATCCGCACTACACCACGTGTGACTGGGATACGAAGACCCATGAGGGGTCAGTGGTCTGGGACGCGTCCTATACGCCGCCATTACCGTCATTCATCTCTTTGATCAGCTGATCGTACTGCAGGAGATGTGACATGTCTCGCTCCGGTTTACGTTGCAGAATCGAATTTACTCCCAGACGATCCTTGTTCAACCGGAAGTTAAAGTCGCCGAACCAGAAGACTTCATCAAATCGGCTGGTGACGTCCACTAAAGGGTTAAACAAGAGACAAAAAGGAGAAGGTGACAGACGGAGGAGATTATCAGCTGTGGAGCGGACAATTAATCTGCTGTAAGATGGGGGGGGGGGGGCAGTCACATGACCTTTACAGGAAGGACTGGCACCGGCGCTCACACTTACTTGACATCTGTTATATAGCAAATAAATATATAAGCGTGAACGCATGCTGGGAGTTGTAGTTTTTCAACAGCTGGATTGCTGCAGGTTTTACACTTAGACTCTAAGGTAGTATTTCCAAACTAGGGTGCCTCCAGCTGTTGCAAGACCACAAATCCCAGGATGTCCGGACAGCCAACGGCTACAGCTGGAGGCACTCTGGAATAAAACTTTGAAAACAAAGATTGTGGTTTTGGGGGGAGCGGACACTGCTGCTGTGCACTGGGCGGGGGGAGGGAGCGGACACTGCTGCTGTGCACCGGGCGGGGGGAGGGAGCACACAATGCTGCTGTGCACCGGGCGGGGGGAGGGAGCACACAATGCTGCTGTGCACCGTGCGGGGGGAGGGAGCACACAATGCTGCTGTGCACCGGGCGGGGGGAGGGGAAGCAGACACTGCTGCTGTGCACCGGGCGGGGGGAGGGGAAGCAGACACTGCTGCTGTGCACCGGGCGGGGGGAGGGAGCGGACACTGCTGCTGTGCACCGGGCGGGGGGAGGGGAAGCAGACACTGCTGCTGTGCACCGGGCGGGGGGAGGGGAAGCAGACACTGCTGCTGTGCACCGGGCGGGGGGAGGGAGCGGACACTGCTGCTGTGCACCGGGCGGGGGGAGGGAGCGGACACTGCTGCTGTGCACCGGGCGGGGGGAGGGAGCGGACACTGCTGCTGTGCACCGGGCAGGGGGAGGGGAAGCAGACACTGCTGCTGTGCACCGGGCGGGGGGAGGGGAAGCAGACACTGCTGCTGTGCACCGGGCGGGGGGAGGGGAAGCAGACACTGCTGCTGTGCACCGGGCGGGGGGAGGGAGCGGACACTGCTGCTGTGCACCGGGCGGGGGGAGGGAGCGGACTCTGCTGCTGTGCACCGGGCGGGGGGAGGGAGCGGACACTGCTGCTGTGCACCGGGCGGGGGGAGGGAGCACACAATGCTGCTGTGCACCGGGCGGGGGGAGGGAGCACACAATGCTGCTGTGCACCGTGCGGGGGGAGGGAGCACACAATGCTGCTGTGCACCGGGCGGGGGGAGGGAGCACACAATGCTGCTGTGCACCGGGCGGGGGGAGGGAGCACACAATGCTGCTGTGCACCGGGCGGGGGGAGGGAGCACACAATGCTGCTGTGCACCGGGCGGGGGGAGGGAGCACACAATGCTGCTGTGCACCGGGCGGGGCGGGCGGACACTGCTGCTGTGCACCGGGCGGGGGGAGGGGAAGCAGACACTGCTGCTGTGCACCGGGCGGGGGGAGGGGAAGCAGACACTGCTGCTGTGCACCGGGCGGGGGGAGGGAGCGGACACTGCTGCTGTGCATCGGGCGGGGCGGACACTGCTGCTGTGCACCGGGCGGGGGGAGGGGAAGCAGACACTGCTGCTGTGCACCGGGCGGGGGGAGGGGAAGCAGACACTGCTGCTGTGCACCGGGCGGGGGGAGGGGAAGCAGACACTGCTGCTGTGCACCGGGCGGGGGGAGGGGAAGCAGACACTGCTGCTGTGCACCGGGCGGGGGGAGGGAGCGGACACTGCTGCTGTGCACCGGGCGGGGGGAGGGGAAGCAGACACTGCTGCTGTACACCGGGCGGGGGAGGGGAAGCGGACACTGCTGCTGTGCACCGGGAGGGGAAGCGGACACTGCTGCTGTGCACCGGGAGGGGAAGCGGACACTGCTGCTGTGCATGTCTACCATCTTCTCAAGAACAGCGCCACACCTGTCCATAGACTGAGGCTGGTCCTGCACTTAATACCAGACACCGCCTAAGGAGAGGAGGGGCGCTGTTCTGGAGGGAACCCTTTCAGTTCGGATACATGACAGGCCGTTCTCATACTCACAGGGATTGGAGCGGTACGGGTTTGTGTCAGGAATATTTCGAGGTAGCGCCAAACCCTCAACGATTTTCTTGTAGTCGAGAATCCGCTCACTGACTTTCCCATCTCCAGCTGCCAAGAGAAACACAAGGATCAGAACATGGACGCCAATCAGAACAGGGACACCGATCAGAACAGGGACACCGATCAGAACAGGGACGCCGATCAGAAGAGGGATGCCGATCATCGTCTAGATATAAATGCATTATTCACCCTAAGATCTCTGTTTACTGTTTGTAAAGATTCTTGTTAACACCCAGATGATTAAACCCTTTCCTCATCTAGGGCTGCACTATATTTCTAGTCACTGACAGCAAGCACAAGCGCTAGACTTTCTACTACTTTTCCTATGAATAAGTTGCAGGATTTCCTCACATTCTGCTTATATAGTCGCCTCAAACACCTTCCTACATATTTGTAAATCACTTCAGTTACCAAAAATTTTTCTTGCCCTGGAAAAGGGCAAGAGGGGACCAATAACAGAATTAAAAGCCCTAACATCCCCTTGTCCCCACTGGGGAACATCATTAAAATCTTCTGCCAGGTACAATTCAAGAGTCATATATAAAAGGCAGGATGGATCCTCTTCATGCTGGATATACATACATGTGAAATGTGATGTGATGAAGAGGAAGGAGGTGCCGAAGAAAGTGAAGGACACGCCCAGCGCGCCTTTAGTCTTGATCTGTGAGACGATCCGCGTGGTCACTGTGGCGGATTCAACCTCTGTAGAATGAAGCACACGAGGTGGGATTATTACATGCAGCGAGTACAGCACTACATGATAGAGTGCCCCCAGGGGGCACCGCTATGGGGTCACCCCACGGGGCACCGCTATGGGGTCACCCGGCGGGGCACCATGATATAATGCCTCAGTGTGACAATGGTGGCTGTGTAACACTTGCTGCCCCCGTCCCCAGCGATATCAGGATCCTTCATAGGACACACTTGCCGGTCATGTAACATTATTCATGCAAAATAAAGGAGCGGCTCTTACCCGAGCAGAACCAGATCAGGTCTCGTCGAATGAAGACTGAGAGGTAGAGGACACCATGAGCGCTGGAGTGGAGCAGCACGTAATGTGGGCCCAGGGTCTCCTGCAGCCGGATCTCCCACTCCCGCCTGTAAGGACACAAGGGTCATAAAAAACTAAACCGAAGGAAGATATCAGTATAGGTATCTCTTCTAAGACTAAGGAGCGGGGGTTAACCCCAGAGGGGACCGATACCTCGGACAGACCCCAGAGGCGACCGATACCTCGGACAGACCCCAGAGGCGACCAATACCTCGGACAGACCCCAGAGGCGACCGATACCTCGGACAGACCCCAGAGGCGACCGATACCTCGGACAGACCCCAGAGGCGACCGATACCTCGGACAGACCCCAGAGGCGACCGATACCTCGGACAGACCCCAGAGGCGACCGATACCTCGGACAGACCCCAGAGGCGACCGATACCTCGGACAGACCCCAGAGGCGACCGATACCTCGGACAGACCCCAGAGGCGACCGATACCTCGGACAGACCCCAGAGGCGACCGATACCTCGGACAGACCCCAGAGGCGACCGATACCTCGGACAGACCCCAGAGGCGACCGATACCTCGGACAGACCCCAGAGGCGACCGATACCTCGGACAGACCCCAGAGGCGACCGATTCCTCGGACAGACCCCAGAGGGGACCGATACCTATGGCAGACCCCAGAGGGGACCGATACCTATGACAGACCCCAGAGGGGACCGATACCTATGACCGACCCCAGAGGGGACCGATACCTATGACCGACCCCAGAGGAGACCGATACCTATGACAGGCCCCAGAGGGGACCGATACCTATTACAGGCCCCAGAGGGGACCGATACCTATGACCGACCCCAGAGGGGACCGATACCTATGACAGACCCCAGAGGAGACCGATACCTATGGCAGACCCCAGAGGGGACCGATACCTATGACAGACCCCAGAGGGGACCGATACCTATGACAGACCCCAGAGGGGACCGGCACCTATGACAGACCCCAGAGGGGACCGGCACCTATGACAGACCCCAGAGGGGACCGGCACCTATGACAGACCTTAGAGGGGACCGATACCTATGACGGACCCCAGAGGGGACCGATACCTATTACAGGCCCCAGAGGGGACTATTCTCACACAATTCTTCTATGTCAGGGTTACAGGCAGGAATGGGGATCTGGCCCTCAGATTTGGGCCTGAAACCTCCAGCACCAATAACTAATCATTATTTTATTAGACACTTAAGCCTCTATGCAGGTTGTATGACGGTGCAACCTGTGTAGAAGAAGAGTGGTGCAGTTACCCATAGCAACCAATTAGATTGCTTTTTTTAAAAGAATTAAAGAAGCTATTTGGTTGCTATGGGCAACTGTTTAACTTTGGGTCAGGGTTGTGCTCACTATCGAATCCCTCAGGTAAATCTGAAACATATAGATGAGGGATAAGGACACTGACCGCTCCGGGCTTCCTTCTTGGACGCCGACCACATACATATCCTGAGCAAAGTCATCATCTGGCGGCAGCAGGAAATCATCCAGGCTCTCCGGGAGCTCCTGCACAAGGCAGACAAGGGGTTAATGCATACACAATAAGGTACAGGACATAATAACCAGAAAGTAATAATCATGATGTCACCTATAAGGCAATACAACAAAGAATATGTTGCCGAGGCCACCCACTGGGAAAATCCAACAACAACAACAAAAGCGTCAGCAACAAGAATGTATGAAACATTACAAAAGTTTATTTATTGAGAATCATATAAAAAATGCATCATAGCGATTAAAAAGCCCAGTGTACACAGCTGGAAGAAAAGGCAGAAACATACAGGCTCAAAGTGAGGGGTATTTGGATGAAAAGCACAGGGCCCCCTGACGAAGCGCATTGGCGTGAAACGTGCGTTGGGGTAGGTGCAGGTAACTACATGGCTCGGTTGTGGTAATATACACTTGTCCTTTTCTCTGACTGTTGTTGCATTTGTACTCAGTTTATTGAGCTTCACTGCATTGTCTGCATCTTTTCATGCGAGTTCCTTGTTTATACAACGTTTGTCAGTGTTCTTTGCATTCATATACCCCTCACCCTGAGCCTGTATGTTTCTGCCTTTTCTTCCAGCTGTGTACACTGGGCTTTTTAATCGCTATGATGCATTTTTTATATGATTCTCAATAAATAAACTTTTGTAATGTTTCATACATTCTTGTTGCTGACGCTTTTGTTGTTGGAAAGTAATGGTCATCCATAATGGGTTCTCCACCGAAAATTAATGGGAGAATGGATTCACCCGACACATGACTGGCAAAGGGAACGGATCAGGTCAAACAATAACACACAGGTCATGTGACCACACAATGGCTCCCCCGCAGAATATTTCACCTATCGGGATATGGATCCCTGTGGTGGGGAACCGATGACACCTGGTATTGTCCACTGCACATGGGTCCGTATCCAGAGGATTAATAATGTCATTAACAATATCCCGAGGGTGAACAGCGTCAGTAATAATATCCCGAGGGTGAACAGCGTCAGTAATAATATCCCGAGGGTGAACAGCGTCAGTGATAATATTCCGAGGATGAACAGCGTCAGTAATAATATCCCGAGGGTGAACAGCGTCAGTAATAATATCCCGAGGGTGAACAGCGTCAGTAATAATATCCCGAGGGTGAACAGCGTCAGTAATAATATCCCGAGGGTGAACAGCGTCAGTAATAATATCCCGAGGGTGAACAGCGTCAGTAATAATATCCCGAGGGTGAACAGCGTCAGTAATAATATCCCGAGGCTGAACAGCGTCAGTAATAATATCCCGAGGCTGAACAGCGTCAGTGATAATATTCCGAGGCTGAACAGCGTCAGTGATAATATTCCGAGGATGAACAGCGTCAGTAATAATATCCTGAGGATGAACAGCGGCAGTAATAATATCCTGAGGATGAACAGCGTCAGTAATAATATCCCGAGGATGAACAGCGTCAGTAATAATATCCCGAGGGTGAACAGCGTCAGTAATAATATCCCGAGGGTGAACAGCGTCAGTAATAATATCCCGAGGGTGAACAGCGTCAGTAATAATATTCTAAGGATGAACAGCGTCAGTAATAATATTCTAAGGATGAACAGCGTCAGTAATAATATTCTGAGGATGAACAGCGTCAGTAATAATATTCTGAGGATGAACAGCGTCAGTAATAATATTCTGAGGATGAACAGCGTCAGTAATAATATTCTGAGGATGAACAGCGTCAGTAATAATATTCTGAGGATGAACAGCGTCAGTAATAATATTCTGAGGATGAACAGCGTCAGTAATAATATTCTGAGGATGAACAGCGTCAGTAATAATATCCTGAGGATGAACAGCGTCAGTAATAATATCCTGAGGATGAACAGCGTCAGTAATAATATTCTGAGGATGAACAGCGTCAGTAATAATATTCCGAGGATGAACAGCGTCAGTAATAATATTCCGAGGATGAACAGCGTCAGTAATAATATTCCGAGGATGAACAGCGTCAGTAATAATATTCCGAGGATGAACAGCGTCAGTAATAATATCCCGAGGATGAACAGCGTCAGTAATAATATCCCGAGGGTGAACAGCGTCAGTAATAATATCCCGAGGGTGAACAGCGTCAGTAATAATATTCCGAGGGTGAACAGCGTCAGTAATAATATCCCGAGGGTGAACAGCGTCAGTAATAATATCCCGAGGGTGAACAGCGTCAGTAATAATATCCCGAAGGTGAACAGCGTCAGTAATAATATCCCGAGGGTGAACAGCGTCAGTAATAATATCCCGAGGGTGAACAGCGTCAGTAATAATATCCCGAGGGTGAACAGCGTCAGTAATAATATCCTGAGGATGAACAGCGTCAGTAATAATATCCTGAGGATGAACAGCGTCAGTAATAATATCCTGAGGATGAACAGCGTCAGTAATAATATCCTGAGGATGAACAGCGTCAGTAATAATATCCCGAGGGTGAACAGCGTCAGTAATAATATTCCGAGGGTGAACAGCGTCAGTAATAATATCCCGAGGGTGAACAGCGTCAGTAATAATATCCCGAGGGTGAACAGCGTCAGTAATAATATCCCGAGGGTGAACAGCGTCAGTAATAATATCCCGAGGGTGAACAGCGTCAGTAATAATATCCCGAGGGTGAACAGCGTCAGTAATAATATCCCGAGGGTGAACAGCGTCAGTAATAATATCCCGAGGGTGAACAGCGTCAGTAATAATATCCCGAGGATGAACAGCGTCAGTAATAATATCACGAGGGTGAACAGCGTCAGTAATAATATCCCGAGGATGAACAGCGTCAGTAATAATATCCTGAGGGTGAACAGCGTCAGTAATAATATCCTGAGGATGAACAGCGTCAGTAATAATATCCTGAGGATGAACAGCGTCAGTAATAATATCCTGAGGATGAACAGCGTCAGTAATAATATCCCGAGGCTGAACAGCGTCAGTGATAATATTCCGAGGCTGAACAGCGTCAGTGATAATATTCCGAGGATGAACAGCGTCAGTATGAATATCCTGAGATCAGGTGCAGAGCGGAGGACGAGGGATCTACAAGGAGATGACACCTCGGGGAGCGCACGGCTCTCAGCACAGGAAAGAAAGTATTTATAGTCGCCCCAGGGTGCACAGGTAAATATAGGTCAAAGAGGAGACTATACAGTGACAGCGCAGGAGCATCCGGAGCCACAACCTGATCCTTGTATATACCAGCAGAGCACCGGGAATATCCTACCTGATCCCCCCACCCGCTGATCAATCCCCCCACCCAATGATTGATCCCCCACCCGCTGATCAATCCCCCCACCCAATGATTGATCCCCCACCCGCTGATCAATCCCCCCACCGCTGATCAATCCCCCCACCCAATGATTGATCCCCCACCCGCTGATCAATCCCCCCACCCAATGATTGATCCCCCACCCGCTGATCAATCCCCCCACCCAATGATTGATCCCCCACCCGCTGATCAATCCCCCCACCCAATGATTGATCCCCCACCCGCTGATCAATCCCCCCACCGCTGATCAATCCCCCCACCCAATGATTGATCCCCCACCCGCTGATCAATCCCCCCACCCAATGATTGATCCCCCACCCGCTGATCAATCCCCCCACCCAATGATTGATCCCCCACCCGCTGATCAATCCCCCCACCCAATGATTGATCCCCCACCCGCTGATCAATCCCCCCACCGCTGATCAATCCCCCCACCCAATGATTGATCCCCCACCCGCTGATCAATCCCCCCACCCAATGATTGATCCCCCACCCGCTGATCAATCCCCCCACCCAATGATTGATCCCCCACCCGCTGATCAATCCCCCCACCCAATGATTGATCCCCCACCCGCTGATCAATCCCCCCACCCAATGATCAATCCCCCCACCCAATGATTGATCCCCCACCCGCTGATCAATCCCCCCACCCAATGATTGATCCCCCACCCGCTGATCAATCCCCCCACCCAATGATTGATCCCCCACCCGCTGATCAATCCCCCCACCCAATGATTGATCCCCCACCCGCTGATCAATCCCCTCACCCAATGATTAATCCCCTCACCCAATGATTGATCCCCCCACCCAATGATTGATCCCCCACCCGCTGATCAATCCCCCCACCCAATGATTGATCCCCCACCGCTGATCAATCCCCCCACCCAATGATTGATCCCCCACCCGCTGATCAATCCCCTCACCCAATGATTAATCCCCTCACCCAATGATTGATCCCCCCACCCAATGATTGATCCCCCCACCCGCTGATCAATCCCCTCACCCAATGATCGATCCCCTCACCCAATGATTGATCCCCCACCTGCTAATCAATCCCCTCACCCAATGATTGATCCCCTCACCCAATGATTGATCCCCCACCTGCTGATCAATCCCCCCACCCAATGATTGATCCCCCACCTGCTAATCAATCCCCTCACCCAATGATTGATCCCCTCACCCAATGATTGATCTCCCACCTGCTGATCAATCCCCCCACCCAATGATTGATCCCCCACCCGCTGATCAATCCCCCCACCCAATGATTGATCCCCCACCCGCTGATCAATCCCCCCACCCAATGATTGATCCCCCACCCGCTGATCAATCCCCCCACCCAATGATTGATCCCCCACCCGCTGATCAATCCCCCCACCCAATGATTGATCCCCCACCCGCTGATCAATCCCCCCACCCAATGATTGATCCCCCACCCGCTGATCAATCCCCCCACCCAATGATTGATCCCCCACCCGCTGATCAATCCCCCCACCCAATGATTGATCCCCCACCCGCTGATCAATCCCCCCACCCAATGATTGATCCCCCACCCGCTGATCAATCCCCCCACCCAATGATTGATCCCCCACCCGCTGATCAATCCCCCCACCCAATGATTGATCCCCCACCCGCTGATCAATCCCCCCACCCAATGATTGATCCCCCACCCGCTGATCAATCCCCTCACCCAATGATTAATCCCCTCACCCAATGATTGATCCCCCACCCGCTGATCAATCCCCCCACCCAATGATTGATCCCCCACCCGCTGATCAATCCCCCCACCCAATGATTGATCCCCCACCCGCTGATCAATCCCCTCACCCAATGATTAATCCCCTCACCCAATGATTGATCCCCCCACCCAATGATTGATCCCCCCACCCGCTGATCAATCCCCTCACCCAATGATCGATCCCCTCACCCAATGATTGATCCCCTCACCTGCTGATCAATCCCCTCACCCAATGATTGATCCCCCACCTGCTAATCAATCCCCTCACCCAATGATTGATCCCCTCACCCAATGATTGATCCCCCACCTGCTGATCAATCCCCTCACCCAATGATTGATCCCCCACCCGCTGATCAATCCCCCCACCCAATGATTGATCCCCCACCCAATGATTGATCCCCTCACCCAATGATTGATCCACCAACCAATGATTGATCCCCCCACCCAATGATTGATCCCCCACCCAATGATTGATCTCCTCACCCAATGATTGATCCACCAACCAATGATTGATCCCCCCACCCAATGATTGATCCCCCACCCAATGATTGATCCCCTCACCCAATGATTGATCCCCTCACCCAATGATTGATCCCCCACCCAATGATTGATCCCCTCACCCAATGATTGATCCCCTCAACCAATGATTGATCCCCTCACCCGCTGATCAATCCCCTCACCCAATGATTGATCCTCCACCCGCTGATCGACCTGCACCCCCATCCATTGACAAATCCATCCCTCCGCCCACTGACTCATAGTCCCACCCACTGCGCTCTTTATCTCACCTTCCTTCCTTGCATATTCCAGGTAGCAATGAAAACTCTGAGCGACCTCTCCGGGAAATATCGATCCAATTCCTCGGCTCCAAGTAGCGCCCCCCTAGCCAAGAGGCTGCCCTCCAGATAACTCCTGAGAAGATAGAACAGAGATATATACACTCAGCAGATACACAGGGATATATATATACAGAGAGGATACACAGGATATATATATATACAGAGAGGATACACAGGAGATATATATATATATACAGAGAGGATACACAGGATATATATATATACAGAGAGGATACACAGGATATATATATATATATATATATACAGAGAGGATACACAGGATATATATATATACAGAGAGGATACACAGGATATATATATATATATACACAGAGAGGATACACAGGAGATATATATATATATACAGAGAGGATACACAGGATATATATATATACAGAGAGGATACACAGGATATATATATATATATACACAGAGAGGATACACAGGATATATATATATACAGAGAGGATACACAGAACATATATATATATACAGAGAGGATACACAGGATATATATATATACAGAGAGGATACACAGGATATATATATATACAGAGAGGATACACAGAACATATATATATATATACAGAGAGGATACACAGGATATATATATATATATACACAGAGAGGATACACAGGACATATATATATATATACAGAGAGGATACACAGGATATATATATATATACAGAGAGGATACACAGGGATATATATATATATATATACACAGAGAGGATACACAGGACATATATATATACACAGAGAGGATACACAGGACATATATATATACAGAGAGGATACACAGGACATATATATATATACAGAGAGGATACACAGGACATATATATATATACAGAGAGGATACACAGGACATATATATATATATATATATATATATATATACAGAGAGGATACACAGGACATATATATATACACAGAGAGGATACACAGGATATATATATATATATATACAGAGAGGATACACAGGACATATATATATATATACAGAGAGGATACACAGGGATATATATATATATACAGAGAGGATACACAGCATATATATATATACAGAGAGGATACACAGGATATATATATATATACAGAGAGGATACACAGGATATATATATATATATATATATACAGAGAGGATACACAGGACATATATATATATATACAGAGAGGATACACAGGATATATATATATATATACAGAGAGGATACACAGGACATATATATATATACAGAGAGAATACACAGGATATATATATATACAGAGAGGATACACAGGACATATATATATATATATACAGAGGATACACAGGACATATATATATATACAGAGAGGATACACAGGACATATATATATATACAGAGAGGATACACAGGGATATATATATATATATACACAGAGAGGATACACAGGACATATATATATATACAGAGAGGATACACAGGGATATATATATATACAGAGAGGATACACAGGATATATATATATATACAGAGAGGATACACAGGATAGATAGATATATACAGAGAGGATACACAGGATATATATATACAGAGAGGATACACAGGATATATATATATATATATATATATACAGAGAGGATACACAGGACATATATAAATACAGAGAGGATACACAGGATATATATATACAGAGAGGATACACAGGACATATATAAATACAGAGAGGATACACAGGATAGATATATACAGAGAGGATACACAGGATATATATATATATATACAGAGAGGATACACAGGACATATATATATATATATACAGAGAGGATACACAGGACATATATATATATATACAGAGAGGATACACAGGACATATATATATATATATATATACAGAGAGGATACACAGGATATATATATATACAGAGAGAATACACAGGATATATATATATACAGAGAGGATACACAGGACATATATATATATATATATATATATATATACAGAGAGGATACACAGGACATATATATATATATATATATATATACAGAGAGGATACACAGGACATATATATATATATATATATACAGAGAGGATACACAGGACATATATATATATATATATATATACAGAGAGGATACACAGGACATATATATATATATATATATACAGAGAGGATACACAGGATATATATATATACAGAGAGAATACACAGGATATATATATATACAGAGAGGATACACAGGACATATATATATATATATATATATATATATACAGAGAGGATACACAGGACATATATATATATATATATATATATACAGAGAGGATACACAGGATATATATATATATATATACAGAGAGGATACACAGGATATATATATATACAGAGAGGATACACAGGACATATATATATATATATACAGAGAGGATACACAGGATATATATATATATACAGAGAGGATACACAGGATATATATATAATATATATATACAGAGAGGATACACAGGACATATATATATATATACAGAGAGGATACACAGGACATATATATATATATACAGAGAGGATACACAGGATATATATATATACAGAGAGGATACACAGGACATATATATATATACAGAGAGGATACACAGGACATATATATATATTATACAGAGAGGATACACAGGATATATATATATATATATATATATATATACAGAGAGGATACACAGGACATATATATATATATACAGAGAGGATACACAGGACATATATAATATATACAGAGAGGATACACAGGATATATATATATACAGAGAGGATACACAGGACATATATATATATACACAGAGAGGATACACAGGACATATATATATATATACAGAGAGGATACACAGGATATATATATATATATACAGAGAGAATACACAGGACATATATATATACACAGAGAGGATACACAGGACATATATATATATATACAGAGAGGATACACAGGATATATATATATATATATATATATATATATATATATATACAGAGAGAATACACATGACATATATATATATATACAGAGAGGATACACAGGGATATATATATATATATATACACAGAGAGGATACACAGGACATATATATATATATATACAGAGAGGATACACCAGGATATATATATATATATATATACAGAGAGAATACACAGGACATATATATATATATACAGAGAGGATACACAGGATATATATATATATATACAGAGAGGATACACAGGACATATATATATATATATATATACAGAGAGGATACACAGGACATATATATATATATATAAATACAGAGAGGATACACAGGATATATATATATATATACAGAGAGGATACACAGGACATATATATATATACAGAGAGGATACACAGACATATATATATATATATACACAGAGAGGATACACAGGACATATATATATACACAGAGAGGATACACAGGACATATATATATATACAGAGAGGATACACAGGATATATATATATATATTTACACAGAGAGGATACACAGGACATATATATATATATATATACAGAGAGGATACACAGGATATATATATATATATATACACAGAGAGGATACACAGGACATATATATATATATATACAGAGAGGATACACAGGATATATATATATATACACAGAGAGGATACACAGGACATATATATATATATATACAGAGAGGATACACAGGATATATATATATACACAGAGAGGATACACAGGACATATATATATATACAGAGAGGATACACAGGACATATATATATACACAGAGAGGATACACAGGACATATATATATATACAGAGAGGATACACAGGATATATATATATACACAGAGAGGATACACAGGACATATATATATATACAGAGAGGATACACAGGATATATATATATATACAGAGAGGATACACAGGACATATATATATATATACAGAGAGGATACACAGGATATATATATATATATACAGAGAGGATACACAGGACATATATATATATACAGAGAGGATACACAGGATATATATATATATACACAGAGAGGATACACAGGACATATATATATATATACAGAGAGGATACACAGGATATATATATATATACAGAGAGGATACACAGGACATATATATATATATACAGAGAGGATACACAGGACATATATATATATATACAGAGAGGATACACAGGATATATATATATATACACAGAGAGGATACACAGGATATATATATATATACACAGAGAGGATACACAGGACATATATATATATATATATACAGAGAGGATACACAGGAGATATATATATATATATATACACAGAGAGGATACACAGGACATATATATATATATATATACAGAGGATACACAGGACATATATATATATATATATATATATACAGAGAGGATACACAGGATATATATATATACACAGAGAGGATACACAGGACATATATATATATAATTATATACAGAGAGGATACACAGGATATATATATATATACACAGAGAGGATACACAGGACATATATATATATATACAGAGAGGACACACAGGACATATATATATATATATATATACAGAGAGGATACACAGGACATATATATATACAGAGAGAATACACAGGACATATATATATATATATACAGAGAGGATACACAGGACATATATATATATATACAGAGAGGATACACAGGACATATATATATATATATACACAGAGAGGATACACAGGACATATATATATATATACAGAGGATACACAGGACATATATATATATACAGAGAGGATACACAGGATAGATAGATATATACAGAGAGGATACACAGGACATATATATATATAATACAGAGAGAATACACAGGACATATATATATATATATATATACACAGAGAGGATACACAGGACATATATATATACACAGAGAGGATACACAGGACATATATATATATATATATATATATACAGAGAGGATACACAGGATATATATATATATACACAGAGAGGATACACAGGACATATATATATATATATACACAGAGAGGATACACAGGATATATATATATATATATACAGAGAGGATACACAGGACATATATATATATATATACAGAGAGGATACACAGGATATATATATATATATATATATATATATACACAGAGAGGATACACAGGACATATATATATATATATATATATACACAGAGAGGATACACAGGACATATATATATATATACAGAGAGGATACACAGGATATATATATATATATATATATACAGAGAGGATACACAGGACATATATATATATATATATATACAGAGAGGATACACAGGACATATATATATATATATACAGAGAGGATACACAGGATATATATATATATATACAGAGAGGATACACAGGATATATAGATATATATATATATATATATTTACAGAGAGGATACACAGGACATATATATATATATACAGAGAGGATACACAGGATAGATATATATACAGAGAGGATACACAGGACATATATATATATATATACAGAGAGAATACACAGGACATATATATATATATACAGAGAGGATACACAGGATATATATATATATATATACAGAGAGGATACACAGGACATATATATATATATATACAGAGAGAATACACAGAACATATATATATATATATACAGAGGATACACAGGATATATATATATAAATATATATATATATATATTTACAGAGAGGATACACAGGACATATATATATATACAGAGAGGATACACAGGATAGATATATATATATATATATATTTACAGAGAGGATACACAGGACATATTATATATATATACAGAGAGGATACACAGGATAGATATATATACAGAGAGGATACACAGGACATATATATATATATACAGAGAGGATACACAGGATATATATATATATATACAGAGAGGATACACAGGACATATATATATATATACAGAGAGGATACACAGGACATATATATATATATATACAGAGAGAATACACAGGACATATATATATATACAGAGAGAATACACAGAACATATATATATACAGAGAGAATACACAGGACATATATATATATATACAGAGAGAATACACAGGACATATATATATATATACAGAGAGAATACACAGGACATATATATATATATACAGAGAGGATACACAGGACATATATATATATATACAGAGAGAATACACAGGACATATATAATATATATACAGAGAGGATACACAGGACATATATATATATATATACAGAGAGGATACACAGGACATATATATATATATACAGAGAGGATACACAGGACATATATATATATATATACAGAGAGAATACACAGGACATATATATATATATACAGAGAGGATACACAGGACATATATATATATATATACAGAGAGAATACACAGGACATATATATATATATACAGAGAGAATACACAGGACATATATATATATATACAGAGAGGATACACAGGACATATATATATATATATACAGAGAGGATACACAGGACATATATATATATATATATATATACAGAGAGAATACACAGAACATATATATATATATATACAGAGAGAATACACAGGACATATATATATATATACAGAGAGAATACACAGAACATATATATATATACAGAGAGGATACACAGGACATATATATATATATATATACAGAGAGGATACACAGGATATATATATATATATACAGAGAGGATACACAGGATATATATATATACAGAGAGGATACACAGGACATATATATATATATACAGAGAGGATACACAGGACATATATATATATATACACAGAGAGGATACACAGGATATATATATACAGAGAGGATACACAGGACATATATATATATATACAGAGAGGATACACAGGACATTATATATATATATATCAGAGAGAATACACAAGGATATATATATACACAGAGGATACACAAGGATATATATATATACACAGAGAGGATACACAGGATATATATATATACAGAGAGGATACACAGGATATATATATATATACAGAGAGGATACACAGGATATATATATATACAGAGAGGATACACAAGGATATATATATATACAGAGAGGATACACAAGGATATATATATATATATATATATATATATATATATATATATATATATACACACAGAGAGGATACACAGGATATATATATATATACACAGAGAGGATACACAGGATATATATATATACAGAGAGAATACACAAGGATATATATATACAGAGGATACACAAGGATATATACAGAGGACACAGTGATCCGCACGCTGTCCCCCCGTACCTGTTGCGCACATCCTTGGAGCGCAGGGGGGTGAGTAGGCTGTAGGTGCTCCTCATGGACTGATTGGCGCAGTGGTCGCACGCTGCACTGTTCAGTCTCGTGTCGCTGCTGCTCTGCCGGAGAGGCTGCGTTAATCCGTGTAATCCGTCTCCATCCTATTAGTCGTCCTCAGTGTCCTGGGCGCCACATTGCTCTCTATCTGGGGGAGACGCTGCAGGGGCTTCGCCAGGC
Source organism: Hyla sarda (assembly GCF_029499605.1). NCBI lineage: Eukaryota > Metazoa > Chordata > Amphibia > Anura > Hylidae > Hyla > Hyla sarda. Next base: position 385,426 of record NC_079197.1, read on the forward strand.
GCGGTTTATGGGTAACGGACGGACGACTGATCTTTGGAAACCTTGAGGCCGTGCAGGGTTGCAGATGATTGGCCCCTGGATCCTGGATGGCTTCCTGCAGGGACCCGGTGGAGGAGCCACTTCCGTTGGGGTCAGTTAAGCTCCCCTGGCTGGTGGTAACTCTCCGGCGCCAGCTCTGGTCGTCCAGGGAGAAGGCGCGCTCCAGTCTCGGTGGCCTTGGTCTGTCGGGGGGTTTGGGGGTAACACGGTTCGTGTGGTTCTTACCGCCATCATTCTGCTTCTCTATCCAGTCCCCTGATGTCCTGCTCTTTACTTATCACCGCGCCGTCCTCCGCCATGACACTTCCTTGGCCGGACACCTGAGAGGTGCGAGCGTTCTCCATCCTTATGGGCATGGCGGGTCCAGATCACTGCCGGCCATGGAGGAAGGAGAGTTACAGCGGCCCCTGAGCGAGGGTCCCGGACCCCATCCAAAGGCCGATGACTGGAGGCGACATTTTACTTCATGGAATAATATCTGTAAGAGGAGACGAGATGACACTGATCACCGGCACCGCGCTGGTTACTATAGATACGAGCGTCTCATAGGACCCGGGGGACTCAGTGACACAGGCCTCCGGGGCCATAAATACCCGACCATCACAGGTAAGGGGAGCAGGGGCCCCAAACTAACACAGCCCCCCAATACATAACGGGAACAGGGGCCCGAACATAACACAGCCCCCCAATACATAACGGGAACAGGGGCCCGAACATATTACAGCCCCCCCAATACATAACGGGAACAGGGGCCCAACATAACACAGCCCCCCAATACATAACGGGAACAGGGGCCCCAAACTAACACAGCCCCCCAATACATAACGGGAACAGGGGCCCGAACATAACACAGCCCCCCAATACATAACGGGAACAGGGGCCCAACATAACACAGCCCCCCAATACATAACGGGAACAGGGGCCCAACATAACACAGCCCCCCAATACATAACGGGAACAGGGGCCCGAACATAACACAGCCCCCCAATACATAACGGGAACAGGGGCCCGAACATATTACAGCCCCCCAATACATAACGGGAACAGGGGCCCGAACATATTACAGCCCCCCAATACATAACGGGAACAGGGGCCCGAACATAACACAGCCCCCTCAATACATAACGGGAGCAGGGGCCCCAACATAACACAGCCCCCCAATACATAACGGGAACAGGGGCCCGAACATATTACAGCCCCCCAATACATAACGGGAACAGGGGCCCAACATAACACAGCCCTCCAATACATAACGGGAGCAGGGGCCCCAACATAACACAGCCCCCCAATACATAACGGGAGCAGGGGCCCCAACATAACACAGCCCCCCCAATACATAACGGGAACAGGGGCCCAACATAACACAGCCCCCCAATACATAACGGGAGCAGGGGCCCCAACATAACACAGCCCCACCCAATACATAACGGGAACAGGGGCCCCAACATAACACAGCCCCACCCAATACATAACGGGAACAGGGGCCCCAACATAACACAGCCCCCTCAATACATAACGGGAGCAGGGGCCCCAAACTAACACAGCCCCCCAAAACATAACGGGAACAGGGGCCCCAACATAACACAGCCCCCCAATACATTACAGGACCCGGGGGACTCAGTGACACAGGCCTCCGGGGCCATAACTACCCGACCATCACAGGTAACGGGAGCAGGGGCCCCAACATAACACAGCCCCCCAATACATAACGGGAGCAGGGGCCCCAACATAACACAGCCCCCCCCCAATACATAACGGGAACAGGGGCCACAACATAACACAGCCCCCTCAATACATAACGGGACCAGGGGCCCCAACATAACACCGCCCCCCCAATACATAACGGGAGCAGGGGCCCCAACATAACACAGCCCCCCAATACATTACGGGAGCAGGGGCCCGAACATACCACAGCCCCTCAATACATCACAGGAGCAGGGGCCCCAACATAACACAGCCCCCCAATAAATAACGGGAGCAGGGGCCCCAACATAACACAGCCCCCCAATACATTACAGGTAACGGGACCAAGGGACCCAACATAACACAGCCCCCCCCCCCAATACATAACGGGACCAGGGGCCCCAACATAACACAGCCCCCCAATACATTACAGGTAACGGGACCAAGGGACCCAACATAACACAGCCCCCCCAATACATAACGGGACCAGGGGCCCCAACATAACACAGCCCCCCCCCCCCAATACATTACAGGTAACGGGAGCAGGGGCCCCAACATAACACAGCCCCCCCCCCCAATACATTACAGGTAACGGGAGCAGGGGCCCCAACATAACACAGCCCCCCAATACATTACAGGTAACGGGAGAAGGAGCCCCAACATAACACAGCCCCCCAATACATTACAGGTAACGGGAGCAGGGGCCCCAACATAACACAGCCCCCCAATACATTACAGGTAACAGGAGCAGGGGCCCCAACATAACACAGCCCCCCAATACATAACGGGACCAGGGGCCCCAACATAACACAGCCCCCCAATACATTACAGGTAACGGGAGCAGGGGCCCCAACATAACACAGCCCCCCAATACATTACAGGTAACGGGAGCAGGGGCCCCAACATAACACAGCCCCCCAATACATTACAGGTAACAGGAGCAGGGGCCCCAACATAACACAGCCCCCCAATACATTACAGGTAACGGGAGCAGGGGCCCCAACATAACACAGCCCCCCAATACATTACAGGTAACGGGAGCAGGGGCCCCAACATAACACAGCCCCCCAATACATTACAGGTAACGGGAGCAGGGGCCCCAACATAACACAGCCCCCCAATACATTACAGGTAACGGGAGCAGGGGCCCCAACATAACACAGCCCCCCAATACATTACAGGTAACTGGACCAAGGGCCCCAACATAACACAGCCCCCCCCCCCCCCCCAATACATTACAGGTAACAGGAGCAGGGGCCCCAACATAACACAGCCCCCCCAATACATTACAGGTAACGGGAGCAGGGGCCCCAACATAACACAGCCCCCCAATACATTACAGGTAACGGGAGCAGGGGCCCCAACATAACACAGCCCCCCAATACATTACAGGTAACGGGAGCAGGGGCCCCAACATAACACAGCCCCCCAATACATTACAGGTAACGGGAGCAGGGGCCCCAACATAACACAGCCCCCCAATACATTACAGGTAACGGGAGCAGGGGCCCCAACATAACACAGCCCCCCAATACATTACAGGTAACGGGACCAAGGGCCCCAACATAACACAGCCCCCCAATACATTACAGGTAACAGGAGCAGGGGCCCCAACATAACACAGCCCCCCAATACATAACGGGACCAGGGGCCCCAACATAACACAGCCCCCCCCCCCCCCAAAACATAACGGGAGCAGGGGCCCCAACATAACACAGCCCCCCCAAAACATAACGGGACCAGGGGCCCCAACATAACACAGCCCCCCCCCCCCCCCCCCCCAAAGAAAAAAAAACATTACAGGTCCCCGCACTGCCCCCTCCTCCTCCTCCCCCCCCGGGTGTACACCCCGCACTGCCCCCTCCTCCTCCCCCCCCGGGTGTACACCCCGCACTGCCCCCTCCTCCTCCCCCCCCGGGTGTACACCCCGCACTGCCCCCTCCTCCTCCTCCCCCCCCGGGTGTACACCCCGCACTGCCCCCTCCTCCTCCTCCCCCCCCGGGTGTACACCCCGCACTGCCCCCTCCTCCTCCCCCCCCCCCGGGTGTACACCCCGCACTGCCCCCCTCCTCCTCCCCCCCCCCCCCCCCCGGGTGTACACCCCGCACTGCCCCCTCCTCCTCCCCCCCCCCCCCCCCGGGTGTACACCCCGCACTGCCCCCTCCTCCTCCTCCCCCCCCCGGGTGTACACCCCGCACTGCCCCCTCCTCCTCCTCCCCCCCCGGGTGTACACCCCGCACTGCCCCCTCCTCCTCCCCCCCCCCCCCCCCCCCGGGTGTACACCCCGCACTGCCCCCTCCTCCTCCCCCCCGGGTGTACACCCCGCACTGCCCCTCCTCCCCCCCCCCCCCGGGTGTACACCCCGCACTGCCCCTCCTCCCCCCGGGTGTACACCCCGCACTGCCCCTCCTCCCCCCGGGTGTACACCCCGCACTGCCCCTCCTCCCCCCGGGTGTACACCCCGCACTGCCCCTCCTCCCCCCCCCCCCCCCCCCGGGTGTACACCCCGCACTGCCCCTCCTCCCCCCGGGTGTACACCCCGCACTGCCCCTCCTCCCCCCGGGTGTACACCCCGCTAATGCCTCACTCACCGCGATAACAACCACGTCCCCATCCACACGTTCCGGCCCTTAGTAACCAGGACAATGAGCGTCCTAGAGACCAGAGAAACAGCGAAAACTCCACCAGCGGCCTCCAGTGGTAGGAGGAGATCACTGCAACGGCTCGAGACAGCGAACTCTAGTGGTGGGAGGAGATCACTGCAACGGCTCGAGACAGCGAACTCTAGTGGTGGGAGGAGATCACTGCAACGACTCGAGACAGCGAACTCTAGTGGTGGGAGGAGATCACTGCACCAGCTCCACACAGCGACCTCCAGTGGTGGGAGGAGATCACTGCACTTTACACTCCTTTCACCTGATCCTTACACAACCTTCAGCCACAATCTGAGCTCCTCAGTGATTATATAGGGATAGTTACAGTGTGTCACCCCAGGAGTAAGGAGATTACATGAGGAGGGGGTTTGTTACAGTGTGTCACCCCAGGAGTAAGATTACATGAGGAGGGGGTTTGTTACAGTGTGTCACCCCAGTAGTAAAGAGATTACATGAGGAGGAGGTTTGTTACAGTGTGTCACCCCAGGAGTAAGATTACACGAGGAGGAGGAGGTTTGTTACAGTGTGTCACCCCAGTAGTAAGGAGATTACATGAGGAGGGGGTTTGTTACAGTGTGTCACCCCAGTAGTAAAGAGATTACATGAGGAGGAGGTTTGTTACAGTGTGTCACCCCAGGAGTAAGATTACACGAGGAGGAGGAGGTTTGTTACAGTGTGTCACCCCAGTAGTAAGGAGATTACATGAGGAGGAGGTTTGTTACAGTGTGTCACCCCAGTAGTAAGGAGATTACATGAGGAGGAGGTTTGTTACAGTGTGTCACCCCAGTAGTGAGGAGATTACATGAGGAGGAGGAGGAGGGGGTTTGTTACAGTGTGTCACCCAGTAGTAAGGAGATTACATGAGGAGGAGGTTTGTTACAGTGTGTCACCCCAGTAGTAAGGAGATTACATGAGGAGGAGGTTTGTTACAGTGTCTCACCCCAGTAGTAAGGAGATTACATGAGGAGGAGGTTTGTTACATTGTGTCACCCCAGTAGTAAGGAGATTACATGTGGAGGAGGTTTGTTACAGTGTGTCACCCCAGTAGTAAGGAGAATACATGAGGAGGAGGTTTGTTACAGTGTGTCACCCCAGTAGTAAGGAGATTACATGAGGAGGGGGTTTGTTACAGTGTGTCACCCCAGGAGTAAGATTACACGAGGAGGAGGAGGTTTGTTACAGTGTGTCACCCCAGTAGTAAGGAGATTACATGAGGAGGAGGTTTGTTACAGTGTGTCACCCCAGTAGTGAGGAGATTACATGAGGAGGAGGAGGAGGGGGTTTGTTACAGTGTGTCACCCCAGTAGTAAGGTGATTACATGAGGAGGAGGTTTGTTACAGTGTGTCACCCCAGTAGTAAGGAGATTACATGAGGAGGAGGTTTGTTACAGTGTGTCACCCCAGTAGTAAGGAGATTACATGAGGAGGAGGTTTGTTACAGTGTCTCACCCCAGTAGTAAGGAGATTACATGAGGAGGAGGTTTGTTACATTGTGTCACCCCAGTAGTAAGGAGATTACATGTGGAGGAGGTTTGTTACAGTGTGTCACCCCAGTAGTAAGGAGAATACATGAGGAGGAGGTTTGTTACAGTGTGTCACGGAGATTACATGAGAAGGTTTCTTATAGCGCATCACCCCAGTAGTAAGGATAAGTAATGTAATGTATGTACACAGTGACCTCACCAGCAGAATAGTGAGTACAGCTCTGGGGTATAATACAGGATATAACTCAGGATCAGTACAGGATAAGTAATGTAATGTATGTACACAGTGACCTCACCAGCAGAATAGTGAGTACAGCTCTGGGGTATAATACAGGATATAACTCAGGATCAGTACAGGATAAGTAATGTAATGTATGTACACAGTGACCTCACCAGCAGAATAGTGAGTACATCTCTGGAGTATAATACAGGATATAACTCAGGATCAGTACAGGATAAGTAATGTACTGTATGTACACAGTGATCTCACCAGCAGAATAGTGAGTACAGCTCTGGAGTATAATACAGCATATAACTCAGGATCAGTACAGGATAAGTAATGTATGTACACAGTGACCTCACCAGCAGAATAGTGAGTACAGCTCTGGAGTATAATACAGGATATAACTCAGGATCAGTACAGGATAAGTAATGTAATGTATGTACACAGTGATCTCACCAGCAGAATAGTGAGTACAGCTCTGGAGTGCTGACCAATTAGTTGCGGGTGTGGTCGTGCTTCAGCTGTGCTGTGTGTCTGCTGTGTCTCCTGAGCTCCAGGGAATTACCATCTGTTCCACCTGGGGCCTGCTTCCTCCTCCCCAGGGAGGGAGTGGGTTTCCAGGCATGAGTGAGGGAGGCGAGGCCCAGGCTTCTGCTCCTCGGACTAGGCCGCAGGGGAGCAGTAGGAGCCAGCAAGCGGCCGGAACATCGGAGGATTTGGGGGTGAGGCGTTCCACCAGGAGTCGCAGCAATGCTGCTCCAACTCCCCCCACAGAGGCGAGAAGCTCCAAGGTGGGATCCTCCTTGGGAAAGCTGGGTGCTGCCAGTGGAAAGCTGGGTTCGTCCGGAAGAAGGCAGAGTACTCACGGAGGTGAAGCCGACCTCAGTGAGGAAGGCTGGGGAGTGCTGAGGACCCGGGAGTCTATTTCCACCTATACCTCCCGGGTAAAAAGTCACCTCCGTGAGTATGAAGACGCCTGTAAGGCCATCAGGAGGCTCCGAGAGGAACTGCGCTGTGCCCGTGCTAGAGCCAAGGTATCTCCTAAACGGAAAAAAACTGAGATCCAGTCAGAGATAAAAAGACTTATGGCTGACATGCAAGTTTTGGAGGAGAGGAGAGCAGAATTACTGGAGAAGAGTGGGCCATTTAAAGAGAAATTGGAAAATGAGGAGCGCTTCAGGGTGACAGAAGAAGAAAAAAATAAAAGGTTGATGGGGCTGCAACCTGAGAGCCAGGTGGATGATGCGGAGGAGATGGAGGAAGAACTACAGCCAGATCCACCTGGTGGCCTGCGGCAACAGCAGCAGGCCCCGTACAGTGGGCCCCCTGCACAGCAACCAGCATTATCACCTGCCGACTCAGGAGAGGACAGTGACAGCAGCTACCAGGGAGGGGCGCTAATGGCCCAGATCCGCATGCTGGAATCCCCAGTGTGTCCTCAGAACCTGGTGTTTGGAGATGAGCTCCCAGATGAGGCACCTGGGGGTAAGAAGAAGAAGACCAAGCCAAAGCAGCAAGAAGTGGTGAGTTACATCTACACCCCCCTCCCTGTATACCCTGAGTCGGCCGCAGGGTCAGCTCATTGTGCAAGCCCCGTTACCCAGCCCAGCCCGTGTTCTGTGGTGGACTCGGTGCAAAGGTGCGGGGAGAGTACAGATACAAAAAGGGCGCAGAGCTCCATGCCTGTTTGCAGTAGCAGGGATGGAGCAGAGAAGGCATCGGCCGAAAGGCCGTACAGTGAGGGCGGCCCAGCGGTGGGCAGAGAGGCAGACTCCGGTGCTGTAGTTCGCTCCCCTGTGGGAGAGGGGGGTGACTCAGTGCCGGAGGTAACAAAGGGCATAACAGACACTCCTAAAAGTAAAGAAAAACGTTTATTTTGCATTGGTGCCGCTGATCCCATTGATCAGCGGCGCCATGAGAAGACTGGAGATGATGCTGATGAGGCGGAGGGCACTAATAAGAACAGGGCTGGGGCCTCCTCTAGACCGGGCAAGCATGCTGCCCGGTCCCTTAAAGGGCCAGCGGAGGTTGTCCCAGCCCCAGTGCCCCGTGATGCTGAGGCAAAACAGGGAAAAACATCATCATCATCCTCGTTTCCCGGATTTGCTATTTCTGGTCCAGCCAGTGTGAATGAGAAGGTAAATGGGGGTGCGGGGTGTATGACTGGGGAGCGGATGGAGGTTAATGTTATTGGAGAAGGTGATTTTGCTGTTGCTGTAATTGGGGGTGGTGGTGATGGGACTACAGATGAGGCTATTGGAAACAATGTTGTTGGGGGAAGTGCTAATGTTGTTATTGAGGGTGGTGGGGATGTTGTCATTGGCAGTGGTGTAGGTGTAGGGTCTGGTCCGGTTGCCCCCCCAGTGGTGACAGATCATAGGAGTTATGCCAATGTCACTGCTGGGGGAAGTAGAATACTTTCCTCGTCTCCTGACTCTAGGGACGGTTTATTGCAGCGACGTCTCCTGGAAGCTCTGAAAAAGGGGGAAAGGTCGATTAATGTAGAGGGTAGAGCAGTTGATCTATCCTTCTGGATAGAGAGACACGGTCTCTCTGCCTTCCGAGAGGAAAGAGGGGACGATACTGTGTGGTCCCTCCCAACAGCCGGGGCAGGTAGTAACCGTAGGAATGTGGTCCGTCTTCGGTGGCAGGGCGAAGATATGTGTCCTTCAAGGACCAAAGTGGTTGAGCTCTTGCTAAAGATGGGCTTCAAGGCAGTCGATATCTTCGCCTTGATACATCCCTACGGTACTCCTGAATTCGATATCAGTTTTGTTCGGCCAGAGGGGCTTGAGCTTTTCTGGTCGAATTATGAATTGGTAAAGAATGAGCCCGGCTGGCGAGACTTTGCCGTACAGGCATTGTCTCGTCAAAACGAAATAAAAAAAGTGACCGTTTTGACCCGTAACGAATCACTCTCTTGTGTTGACATCATCACCTGGTTAGGACGGTATGGCGAGGTAATGGGGGTCCCGCAGAAGAACAGGGACGAGTTTGGCATCTGGTCAGGAGCCTGGACGTTTTTGGTAAAACTTAAGCGTTCAGGAAATACAGTTACCCATATTCCATCCTCTGCCTTTCTCGGCAGGGATCGTATCCAGATTTTCTACCGGGGTCAGCCGAAGCTCTGTCACAGATGTGGTGACCCCACACACTTCAGTGCAAACTGTACGGTGCAGAAATGTGCCTTGTGTGGGGGTGTAGGCCATCTTGCCGCATCTTGTGCAGAGATTAGGTGTCACCTGTGTGGTGACTTAGGTCACCCATTCAGTCGTTGCCCTCGTTCTTTCGCTAATGCGGTCTTGTCCCCAGCGGGTGAAGATCACGAGCCGGAATCTGCTGGGGAGGGGACTAGCAGGGGTGGAGGAACTGAGGGGTCAGTTAGGAACAGCAAGAGAAAGACACCAGCCCAACTAAGACGTCTTGATAAACGCCAAAGGGATAGGGTGATGGGGAAAGCCCGGGTTACTGGGACGACCTCTCATTCTGTCCCAGAGGCCAACCTTGCTGCTGAGACCCTGAGGGATGGCGAGCTGAATGAGGAGGTCAGGAGGATCCAGAATGAGGAAGGTGCCATCTCCTCAGATAGCGTGGAGGAGGATGATATGGGATGGCAGAAGGAGACACGAAAGCGGGGTACAAGTAAAAAAAAAAAGGGAGATTTGAGATCTTCTCCCACCCTGGTCCAGGTGCCAAAGGAAGGCAAAACTGACTCCCCTCTGGTTGGCCTTTCCAATCGATTCCGACCCCTCAGGGACATCTCCTCCTCTTCTTCGGAAGGGGAGGATGAGGGGGAGGTGGCAGAGGGGCTTCCAGGGGGCGCCGAGTCCTCTTCCCCTGGGGAGGTTATGTCCTCGGGGGAAGGGACTGGCCTAGAATCCGGAGACGAGGAAAGTAAAACGACGTCTGGTGAGATGGACACTTCTATTTCTCTAAAGAGGGTGAAGAGTTCTTCTGATGTGGAGGGTGAGAAGGGGAGTGGGAAAAAGAAAGCTGTCTAACTCAATCACCCTTGATGGCGGCACCCTCTCCGTTGACTCTGGCATCCATTAATGTCGCCAGCATTAAGTCAGATACAGCTCGATTTGCGGCCTATGATTTTTTTGCCCATATTAATGCTGATATTTTATTTTTGCAGGAGACCAGGCTAACAGATATGTCATCTATCTACAAGGCTAAAAGAGAGTGGAGGAATGGGCCCTCCTACTGGTCTCTTGGGGCCGAGCCGTATAGCGGAGTGGCGGTCCTTTTTACCGCAGCGGTAGAATGCCGACGGGTTATCGAGTTAGAAATGGGGAGGTGCCTGATCTTAGATGTCCTCATGAGGGGACAAGAACTTCGCCTTATTAACATCTACGGCCCACAGTCTAAGTGGGACCGGAAGTGCCTCTTTATGAGGATCAAGCCCTATCTTTTTACAAGTCGGCAGGTGGTCTTTGGAGGGGACTTTAATGCTGTCACGAGGCCCCAAGACAGGGGAGGTGCCAGAGACAAGCTGACTTATGATAGCGTCGCCCTTAATAGCATAGCGAGTGAGGCTCGCCTGGTGGATGTCCACATCCGGCACAACCCCAGGCCACGCGGGATTCACCTATCATAGGGGTAGTTGTAGGTCTAGGATAGATAGGTTTTTTTTTAAAGGAGGAGGCCGTCTCTTCAGCAGTGTCTGTTGTTGAGGTGGAGTTCTCCGATCACTGTTTAATTTTGTTTTCTCTGAATGTCACAGAGACCCCCCGGATGGGCAGAGGCTATTGGAAGCTGAATTCGTCTCTCTTGGAAGAAGCGGAGATAAGACAGTCCTTTGAGGATTTTCTTCAGAGCCAGGTACCATTGCTGGGCCTTTGTAACAGTAAGTCAGAGTGGTGGGAGATCTTCAAGGAAAGGGTTGCGAGATTCTTCCGCCAGCTCTCGGGCCTCAGAAGCCTAAACAGGTACCGCTTGTACCAGGGCCTGAGGAAGAAACTTGAGCACCTTGTCTCGACTGGAGGTAGCCGAGAGGATATCTCCAGAGTGAAGTCCTTGCTGATGAAGTGCCAGTACGATAGGCACGCATCTTTGGTTTTTGAGAGGGATTACGGGAAGTACCGCTCGCCCGACCCTTACAGAAACTGCAAGATGTCAGTGAGTAGTAAAGTAGTCTCAGGACTGATTGATAGTACGGGATCCTTGAAAAGGTCCAGATCAGGGATCCTGGAGGTCATCAGATCCTTCTACTCGCACCTCTTGGGAAGGAAGGATCTAGATCGAGATAAGGTATCAGCTTTCTTGGCTGAAACCGTCCCTGAACCAGGAGTAGACCCCTCTCTTGACGTTTTGACAGAGATGATCCGGGAAGAGGAAGTCAGGATGGCTATTGATGGGCTTGCCCTCAAGAAGTCACCCGGTCCGGATGGCTTAACATCTGAGTTCTATAAGACCTTTAAGGACACTTTGGTTCCCCTCTTGACCGCGGTTTTTAATGAGTGTCTATCCTCGGGCACTCTGCCAAAGTCAATGAGGAGGTCAGCGCTGATCATCCTGTCAAAGGGTAAAGACCCGTCCCACATTGAGAATTGGCATCCCATAGCACTTCTCAATGCGGACTTAAAGATTCTGGCAAAAGTGCTGTTTAACCGGTTGGTGGAGTTTGCACCCCGGCTCCTTTCGGGGGCTCAGCATTGCTCTGTTCCGGGCCGCAGTACATTTAGTGCTGTACTCAGTGTGCGGGAGGCTGTGGAGCAGGGTAGGGCTGGCCACTGGAAGGGGTACTTGCTGTCCTTGGATCAGGCAAAAGCGTTTGATCGGGTTAACCATGAGTACCTCTGGTCTGTCCTTCTGAGATATGGTCTGCCAGGGGGGTTTGTTGATTGGCTTAAGACCTTGTATGTAGGGGCAGAGAGTTTCCCGCTTGTGAATGGTTGGATTGGCTGCTCTTTTGAGGTTGGGTCTGGTGTCCGTCAGGGTTGTCCTTTGAGCCCTTTGCTGTACGTGTTTGCAATCGATCCTTTCCTTAGAAGAATTGATTGTGGACCGTTGGCGGGGGTGAGAATGGACCTGGTGGTGCCGGATTTGGCTCTGAGGGCGGTAGCGTATGCTGATGATGTCACCGTGTTTGTCTCCTCACAAGAGGAAGGCCAATGGGTGATGTCAGAGGTGGACCGCTACTCGGAGGCATCCGGGTCCAAGATCAATCAGGATAAGTGTGAGAGTCTCTGGCTGGGAGGGGGAGATCCTGATTTTGATCTCCCGGACGCCCTTCCAGAGCCCCAGGAATCCGCAAAAGTCCTCGGCATCGAATTTGGTCAAGGGGATTACCCCAAACAAAACTGGGAAAGCAGGCTTAAGATCGCCGCTCAGAAGGTGGATCAGTGGAAGGGTTGGTCTTTGACCCTCCGGGAAAGGGTTAACCTGATGAAAACTTTCCTTTGCTGATATATCTGGGCAGTGTATGCATGTTGCCAGAACCTCTTTGGACCCGGGCCTACAGTGTGTTCTTCCAAATGTTATGGGGGAATAGACTGAACCTAGTGAAGAGGGAGGTTACTTACCGTACGAGGAGACTAGGGGGGTTGTGTATGGTCAACCCTGTGGTGTTCCTAGTGAATACCTTTCTTAAGACCAATATAGCAAACCTCTGGTCAGAGAGGGCTCCTCCGTGGGGTATCCTCCTGTAGGGGATGGTTTCGGCCTTTCTTCCAGAAATGGGAGACAGGAGGGCAAGTGAAGGATCTTCGCACACCACACGGGCATCTCCCGGCTTACGCTACCCCGGTTCTGAAGGTTATTCGTCGGTGGGGTCTGGGGATGTGGGAGATTAGGACTCTGCCGAGGAAATTCCTTGACAAGAGGGTCCTGTCTTCTCATTTCCAGAGGCCATTGGCGCTCAAGGACTGCCCAAGTCGGGATCTGGAGGTGGGTTTAGAGCTTTTGAATTCTATCAGGATCCCCTTGAAGTTTTGGGACTTGACTTGGCGCTGCTTCCATGGGAAACTGTGTGTGAGGGACAATCTGAAGTGCAGGAGCTCTGATGACCGGGGATGTCCCCGCGAAGAGTGTGGAGGCATGCTGGAAAGCATGGAGCATTTTCTGCTTCATTGTCCCTTTAACACAGAGGTTTACAACAGGGTGGGCGCTTCCATTGGTTGGCCTCGGCTGGCCAGTCTCTCCTATGCGGAATGGGCCTATGGGGCATTCAGAAACCTTGGAGGCTGGGACTGGTGCACTTTATTCCTAGTCAGCTCAGTGGTCAGGTATTACACGTGGAACGCACGGTGTTTAGTGTCGACGCAGCGTAAAATCCTCCCTGTGGGTGAGGTGGTTAGGAACATTCTTGGTGACCTGGTGAAGGTGCGTTCTCTGGAGTACGAGAGGCTGGGTGCTGGCAGGGCCTCTTGTCTGTGGAGGGGCTCTGCCTTTAAAGTGCCTTAGCCTGTTGTCTCCCCCTGGTGGTGGGCTGATGCTGGCACATGAGTCTTTTTGTTTTGTGCTGTAGATATATGGTGATATAGGGCTTGCAGGCACTGAACTTGAGCTTTAGGGGTTTGTGTGATTGAAAAGCCTTATTGTTGTTTGGTTTGTATAGTTTGCATTATTTTGTATATATTTGTTTTGTTTGTACATTTATGTATATGTGTATATATGTATATATTGTGTTTTTTTTCTAGGGGTTGTGTTGTGTTGGGGTTCAGTGTTAGGTTGGGTGGTGGGTAGATGGGGGGAGGGGGGTTTCTGTGTGGGACTTTTTATAAAAAAAAAAAAAAAAAATCCTGGACTGGTTCATGGACGTCTGTTATCATGTACTGGGGGCATGGGATGCGGGACCAGCTCAGGGCCAAAAAAAAAAATAAAAAATAAAAAAATAAAAAATAAAAATACATTGTATATTCTGTTTGCGGTGTTTGTTGGTGGTTTGACATATTTATTATTTTGGGTGGGGAAATGCAACCGGACCAGTTTTTTAGTTATTATTGTTGTTATTATTATTACTGTAAGTATTATTATTATTGTAGAGTGTTTAGTAGTTGTTGTTATTATAGCGGTGTGTTTGGTGAGAATGAGGCTGCACCAGAAGATACTTGGTTGGACATTTTTGGACTAATATGGACTCATTATTGTATATATTATACAGGTGTATGTTTGTATTATTGTTATGGTGATGTTTGTTCTTTTTGTAATGTTTTATATTTTTTAATAAAAGATCTACAGGATATAACTCAGGATCAGTACAGGATAAGTAATGTATGTACACAGTGATCTCACCAGCAGAATAGTGAGTGCAGCTCTGGAGTATAATACAGGATATAACTCAGGATCAGTACAGGATAAGTAATGTAATGTATGTACACAGTGACCTCACCAGCAGAATAGTGAGTGCAGCTCTGGGGTATAATACAGGATATAACTCAGGATCAGTACAGGATAAGTAATGTAATGTATATACACAGTGACCTCACCAGCAGAATAGTGAGTACAGCTCTGGAGTATAATACAGGATATAACTCAGGATCAGTACAGGATAAGTAATGTAATGTATGTACACAGTGACCCCACCAGCAGAATAGTGAGTGCAGCTCTGGAGTATAATACAGGATATAACTCAGGATCAGTACAGGATAAGTAATGTAAGGTATGTACACAGTGATCTCACCAGCAGAATAGTGAGTACAGCTCTGGGTATAATACAGGATATAACTCAGGATCAGTACAGGATAAGTAATGTAAGGTATGTACACAGTGATCTCACCAGCAGAATAGTGAGTACAGCTCTGGGTATAATACAGGATATAACTCAGGATCAGTACAGGATAAGTAATGTAATGTATGTACACAGTGATCTCACCAGCAGAATAGTGAGTACAGCTCTGGGGTATAATACAGGATATAACTCAGGATCAGTACAGGATAAGTAATGTAATGTATGTACACAGTGACCTCACCAGCAGAATAGTGAGTACAGCTCTGGAGTATAATGCAGATCAGCAGAAGACATTGTATATTTTGTATAAGAGATCGGTCGCTCTTCGGTGAAATCTAAGCCTTTGTGCATTTTTTATTTAAATAATTTTAAAAAACATTTAAAAGCAATTTCAAGTTGGCTCCGCCTCCGGGATCTCCTTTCTTAGTCTCTTAAGACACAGGAGGACGGGGGAGGGGCAGAAAGACCTAGAACCTTAGTGAGGAGAACGTTCTAGAGCAGCGGCAGAGTCTTCTCTGGTTCCAGGTTTAATCAGCATCAGAGAAAGCGAGAAATTATATTGCACTTAAAATCACAGGTATCGGAAAAGAAAGATCAAAACCTACAGGGGAGGGAGGGGGAGGGGTCGCGCCCAAGACCCCCGCACCCACCTGGACCTATTATACAAAAGACTATACAAGTGATTCCAGGAAGACGCCGTCCGGGTCGGGATACAGCTCTGATTAGTCACAGTTTTAAGTTAATATATAATATTCTGGGGGGGGGGGGGCGCAGTCTATATTCTGCTGTACGGGAATATATCCAGGACCTGACGGAGCCGATCACAGAAATCTCCACTCCTCCTGCGCAGTGAAATACGGGAAAGAGGGAAAAGGCCACCAAGAGCGACGTCTGTTCCGGACCCCAGAGGGGTGGGGGTGGGGGGCGGTCGTGGCGGACGCGTCTCAGGATCCCCCTCCCCCATCGTCATCTCACAGGGAATTCATGTTCTTCCAGGATGAAATGTTTGGTTCCTGCAGCCGATGTCGCCTTCACTTCAGGGTTGGATATTTCCGTTGTCCGAGTCGACCAGAACGCGCCAAACCAGAGGAGGCCGGAGACTGCGGGTAAAAAGAGACAGAAGGGAAGGTGAGCAGTATCATATCCTCCAGAGCTGCACTCACTATTCTGCTGTTACATCATGTCGTCTCCTCCAGAGCTGCACTCACTATTCTGCTGTTACATCATGTCTTATCCTTCAGAGCTGCACTCACTATTCTGCTGTTACATAAGGTCTTATCCTCCAGAGCTGCACTCACTATTCTGCTCTTACATCATGTCTTATCCTCCAGAGCTGCACTCACTATTCTGCCGTTACATCAGGTCTTATACCCCAGAGCTGCACTCACTATTCTGCTGTTACATGGTGTTTTCTCCTCCAGAGCTGCACTCACTATTCTGCTGTTACATCATGTCTTATCCTCCAGAGGTACACTCACTATTCTGCTGTTACATAAGGTCTTATCCTCCAGAGCTGCACTCACTATTCTGCTGTTACATCATGTCTTATCCTCCAGAGCTGCACTCACTATTCTGCTGTTACATAAGGTCTTATCCTCCAGAGCTGCACTCACTATTCTGCTGTTACATAAGGTCTTATCCTCCAGAGCTGCACTCACTATTCTGCTGTTACATAAGGTATGATACTCCAATAATGCTGGTTTCACTGTCCAGCAGTTCTAGAACTTTTTTCTCCTTTATTGACCATTTTATTCTCCTGGTTTTGGACATGATGCAGATTTTCTGCAGCACCCAATCATGTGCATTATTTACTGTAGATTTTGGACATCACCATTGAAGTGAATGGGGAAAACACAGGGAATCTGCTACATAGACCGACATTGTGCTGATGCAAACATTTCTCTGCAGACGTGATGTGGAGCTTCTTACAATAGAAGAGGGACAAGAGATGATTCAGAATTAAATAATTATTAAAAAAAATAAAAAACATCAATAATAATAATAATGATAAAAAATAAAATAAATAAAATGAATGAACAACAAAAATGTACTAGGGCCCCAGGAAGCAGCTGAATGTTGAATGCAGCTCTGGATGTGACAGGAGATGAATAGGTTAACACCGCAGCAGCACTGATGTCTCTATATACAGGGACATTGCTTTTCTGGTTGGGACACACTGTAGAAGGATCCAGATTCACCTCTATAAGGAAGAACTCTACAGAGCGATAGGAGATCCCCCGAATGAACTTACTTGTGCAAAACTCGCAGGGTTGTAGAATGGAACGGCAGCGGCAGGAGGAGGAGGAACGGCAGTAGCAGGAGGAGGAGGAGGAGGACCACCGGCAGGAGCCACGTCACCAGAACCCTGGAAGAACAATACATGTGATCAGGTGTCCGATACCGCAGTGCTGTGGGGGGGGGGGGGGGGGGGGGGGGGTCTCCCGGCAGAGCCAATCACTGGGGGGTCTGATGAACCTTATAAAGAAAGTCATAGACTGAGCACTTACACCAGAACCTCGGCCTACCCCCATCCCACCCGGCACTTACCCATCACTACGCTAGCGTACCCCCAAACCTCCCCCTATTATGACCCTGCCGCTCCCCCTTAGCTTAAGCCAGCCTCCCCCTCATCTTTACCCTGGCCTTCACCCCCTCATGCTACCCCGGCACTCCCCCCCCCCCCCCCCCTTTCCTGACTCCAGCACAACCCACTCTTCCTGATGCAACACTCCCCTCCCCCCCTTTATCCTGACCCAGGCGCTCCCCTAAGTCATCCACACCCCTGCCCATTCTGACCCGCCGCTCCCCCCTTGCCCTCGACCCGCCGCTCCCCCCCTTGCCCTCGACCCGCCGCTCCCCCCTTGCCCTCACCCCGCCGCTCCCCCCCCTTGCCCTCACCCCGCCGCTCCCCCCCTTGCCCTCACCCCGCCGCTCCCCCCCTTGCCCTCACCCCGCCGCTCCCCCCCTTGCCCTCACCCCGCCGCTCCCCCCCTTGCCCTCACCCCGCCGCTCCCCCCTTGCCCTGTGGCTCTACAGCTATTGGTGTTTTGGGGTTGCAGACCACACTGCACGGCCTCCTTTGACCTGGTCCTGCTCACACAGCTGAGGGATTGTTACAATGTGATCACACAGTCTGCTGCAGCGTATATCGGTGTGGGGGGGGGTTCCTCTGGAGTCTATACTGTTTATCTCCCAGGATTGTCTAGGTGGAGTACAATGTAACAAATCCTCAGCTGTGGACAAGTTTTCAGCTGCTGATGTGTCCAGCGAGTTCTGCTGAGGAGAATATGGGAAGCTGCTGCTGCTGATTTTTCCTCCTTTCCAGCCTAGATGCAGTTGTACAATTGGAATCTGAGGCTCTGCAGGAAAACTCCCCCACAACACAGCGGTCATAGTGCGAGGACCGGAGCGCAGGACGGCGGCGGGTCAGGTTATTACAGGCACGCTCCATGCAGTGGGAGAAGTGACTACACAGCATGCACATAGACCGAGGGGTTAATATATTAGGTACCAAAGAGGTGTGCACGCTCCGTCTCTGTGCACGTACGGCTCGTCACTGGAGGAGGTGTAATGGATGCTTAGATCTTATACTATTACACTGGATAGTGGGCAGCTTTAGAGGTGACTAGAGCAAAATACAAGACTACAGGATAAAGCAAAGTATTCCCAAGGCTTCTAGAAGTCTGCAGCCTGTGCGTATACATGAGGCCGGACATATTCCAGGGGGCCAGTCAGCAGTGGATCAATCCTATAGTGTCACACTGAGCCCAGATTATGTCTAGAGTGCCTCCAGATGCTGCAAAACTACAACTCCCAGCATGCCCGGATAGCAGTTGGCTGTCCCAGCATGCTGGGCATTGTAATTTCGCAACAGCTGGAGGCACTCTGGTTAGGAAACACTACGCAAGAGCCTAGGTGTCCAACCTGCAGTACTCCAGCTGTTTCAAAACTTCAACTCCCAACATGCCCGGACAGCAACAGCTGGAGAGTCACAGGTTGGGGAACACCACTAGATGCTGCAGGCTCTATGGGCATGCTGGGAGTTGTAGTTTTGTAACAGCTGGAGGTACCCCGGTTAAGAAACACTACCTTAGGACCTACGTGTCCAACGTGCAGCAGTTGCAAAACTACAACTCCTAGCATGTTCGGAGAGGCTGCAGCATTTAGAGTGCAATTCCA
Source organism: Hyla sarda (assembly GCF_029499605.1). Taxonomy (NCBI): domain Eukaryota; kingdom Metazoa; phylum Chordata; class Amphibia; order Anura; family Hylidae; genus Hyla; species Hyla sarda. The sequence continues at coordinate 404,362 of NC_079197.1, forward strand.
AAAATACAACTCCCAGACCAAAAGCTGATGCTGGCTGAGAAGGCTTGCTGGGAGTTGTAGTTTAGCACGAGCTGTGGAAGCATAGATGGGGGACGGTGCTGTAGATATTTAGGATTTGCCCCATTTATCAGCTGTAACCTACAGAACAGTCCCCTGGAGTGAAGTGTGCGCTCAGTGTTTCCTTCCACCTTCACAGGGTTAGGAGAGGGGTGCGATATAAAGCAAGCAAAATAAGTACAAAAAAGGCGTAAAATGTGAGTGCAATGAAGAAATAAAAGGATGCATGGCCGCCAGCCGCGTATACCTGATGGAAATGTTGGCTTACTTCACGCGATAAGGAACTCAGAGAACTAGATCTAGAAAGCTACAAAAAAAGCAAAATCCACACAAAAAAATTAAAAATACTCATGCAAATCACCGTGCGTCAAATCCTCCAAAACCGAACTACACGGCAAACAAATAAGAGAAGACGAGAGCGCAAAATGGTCTGGGAAAGGCTGAGCGACAGATGACGGCTTCTTACAGGGCTGGGGGGTCCTGTCTATAAGGGGGGTCCAGGCATACTGGGAGTTGTAAGTTCACATCAGCTGGGGGGATTCTGGTTTGGAGAAAGTAGGTGTCCAACCTGCAGCAAAACTACAACTCCCAGCATGCCATGAAAATGTAAGGATCACAGGTTCGGGAACACTGATGCAGGCTCTATGGGCATGCTGGGAGTTGTAGTTTTGCAATGGCTGAAGGCATTCTGCTTGGGAGACACTAGAGTATAGTTGTGCAACCTGCAGCAAAACTACAACTCCCAACATGCCCGGAAAGCCTGCAGCATCTAGAGTGTTGTTCCCCAACCTGTGACTCTCCAGCTGTTTCAAAACTACAAATGCAAGCATACCCGGAGAGCAAACGTCTGTCCAGACATGCCTGCAGTTCTAGCTTTTCAACAGCTGGAGGCACATCGGTTGGGAAAAACTACCTTAGAGCCTAGGTGGCCAACCTGCAGCATTTAAGCTTTTGCAAAACTACAACTCCCAGCATGCCCTGAGAGCCTGCAGCATCTTCAGTGTTGTTCCCCGTAATGCAGCTTTATGTAGGGAACATGACCCTATACTGGGGATTCATGTGGCCGCTCTGTATTGTGTACATGTGGCTATAAGGCCAGGACCCCCGTATGAGAGCTGGGAGTATGTGGGTTATGTAATCACAGATATTGGGGGGTCCCTGCTGCTTCCACCGGTCCCAATACCATATAAGTCCCAATGAATGAGAATAGTGATGACTGACATGACGTCTGTAATAGCGGGACGGTGGCGTTAGCTCAGTGACATTGTGATCACACCGGATCGTACCTCTCCAGAGGGTACGTCTTCATGATTTGGTGCCGGGAGATCCAGAACGGGGGCCGTGCTAAAAAACTGAAAAGGGAAAAGGATAGAAGCGTAAAGGAGGCGTCCAACCAAAACGGTCATCCTGCAGATCAAGGGTGGAGATCAGCGATGCAGGAGCAACGTCACAAGTATAAGGTAATATAGCTGCACAATCATATTACCAGCAGGCGAGGTTACATCTGCAACGGGTAACTCCAAAAACATGGAACAGCAATACATCCAGACACCATTATATAATCTATACAGGACCACCTACCAATACATCCATCAGAGACCATTATATCATCTATACAGGACCACCTACCAATACATCCATCAGAGACCATTATATCATCTATACAGGACCACCTACCAATACATCCAGAGACCATTATATAATCTATACAGGACCACCTACCAATACATCCAGAGACCATTATATAATCTATACAGGACCACCTACCAATACATCCAGACACCATTATATCATCTATACAGGACCACCTACCAATACATCCAGACACCATTATATCCTCTATACAGGACCACCTACCAATACATCCAGACACCATTATATCCTCTATACAGGACCACCTACCAATACATCCATCAGAGACCATTATATAATCTATACAGGACCACCTACCAATACATCCATCAGAGACCATTATATCCTCTATACAGGACCACCTACCAATACATCCAGAGACCATTATATAATCTATACAGGACCACCTACCAATACATCCATCAGAGACCATTATATCATCTATACAGGACCACCTACCAATACATCCATCAGAGACCATTATATCATCTATACAGGACCACATACCAATACATCCAGAGACCATTATATCATCTATACAGGACCACCTACCAATACATCCAGAGACCATTATATCATCTATACAGGACCACCTACCAATACATCCAGACACCATTATATAATCTATACAGGACCACCTACCAATACATCCATCAGAGACCATTATATCATCTATACAGGACCACCTACCAATACATCCAGAGACCATTATATCATCTATACAGGACCACCTACCAATACATCCAGACACCATTATATCCTCTATACAGGACCACCTACCAATACATCCAGACACCATTATATCCTCTATACAGGACCACCTACCAATACATCCATCAGAGACCATTATATAATCTATACAGGACCACCTACCAATACATCCATCAGAGACCATTATATCCTCTATACAGGACCACCTACCAATACATCCAGAGACCATTATATAATCTATACAGGACCACCTACCAATACATCCATCAGAGACCATTATATCATCTATACAGGACCACCTACCAATACATCCATCAGAGACCATTATATCATCTATACAGGACCACATACCAATACATCCAGAGACCATTATATCATCTATACAGGACCACCTACCAATACATCCAGAGACCATTATATCATCTATACAGGACCACCTACCAATACATCCAGACACCATTATATAATCTATACAGGACCACCTACCAATACATCCATCAGAGACCATTATATCATCTATACAGGACCACCTACCAATACATCCAGAGACCATTATATCATCTATACAGGACCACCTACCAATACATCCAGACACCATTATATCCTCTATACAGGACCACCTACCAATACATCCAGAGACCATTATATCCTCTATACAGGACCACCTACCAATACATCCAGAGACCATTATATAATCTATACAGGACCACCTACCAATACATCCAGAGACCATTATATAATCTATACAGGACCACCTACCAATACATCCAGAGACCATTATATCCTCTATACAGGACCACCTACCAATACATCCAGAGACCATTATATCATCTATACAGGACCACCTACCAATACATCCAGAGACCATTATATCCTCTATACAGGACCACCTACCAATACATCCATCAGAGACCATTATATCATCTATACAGGACCACCTACCAATACATCCAGAGACCATTATATCCTCTATACAGGACCACCTACCAATACATCCAGAGACCATTATATCCTCTATACAGGACCACCTACCAATACATCCAGAGACCATTATATAATCTATACAGGACCACCTACCAATACATCCAGACACCATTATATCCTCTATACAGGACCACCTACCAATACATCCAGACACCATTATATAATCTATACAGGACCACCTACCAATACATCCATCAGAGACCATTATATAATCTATACAGGACCACCTACCAATACATCCAGAGACCATTATATCCTCTATACAGGACCACCTACCAATACATCCAGAGACCATTATATCACCTATACAGGACCACCTACCAATACATCCAGAGACCATTATATAATCTATACAGGACCACCTACCAATACATCCAGACACCATTATATCCCCTATACAGGACCACCTACCAATACATCCAGAGACCATTATATAATCTATACAGGACCACCTACCAATACATCCAGACACCATTATATCCTCTATACAGGACCACCTACCAATACATCCAGAGACCATTATATAATCTATACAGGACCACCTACCAATACATCCAGACACCATTATATCACCTATACAGGACCACCTACCAATACATCCAGAGACCATTATATAATCTATACAGGACCACCTACCAATACATCCAGAGACCATTATATCATCTATACAGGACCACCTACCAATACATCCAGAGACCATTATATAATCTATACAGGACCACCTACCAATACATCCAGAGACCATTATATAATCTATACAGGACCACCTACCAATACATCCATCAGACCATTATATCACCTATACAGGACCACCTACCAATACATCCAGACACCATTATATCACCTATACAGGACCACCTACCAATACATCCAGACACCATTATATCCTCTATAAAGGACCACCTACCAATACATCCAGAGACCATTATATCATCTATACAGGACCACCTACCAATACATCCAGAGACCATTATATCCTCTATACAGGACCACCTACCAATACATCCAGAGACCATTATATCATCTATACAGGACCACCTACCAATACATCCAGAGACCATTATATCATCTATACAGGACCACCTACCAATACATCCAGAGACCATTATATCCTCTATACAGGACCACCTACCAATACATCCATCAGAAACCATTATATCATCTATACAGGACCACCTACCAATACATCCAGAGACCATTATATCCTCTATACAGGACCACCTACCAATACATCCAGACACCATTATATCCTCTATACAGGACCACCTACCAATACATCCAGACACCATTATATCCTCTATACAGGACCACCTACCAATACATCCAGACACCATTATATCCTCTATACAGGACCACCTACCAATACATCCAGAGACCATTATATCCTCTATACAGGACCACCTACCAATACATCCAGACACCATTATATCCTCTATACAGGACCACCTACCAATACATCCAGACACCATTATATCATCTATACAGGACCACCTACCAATACATCCAGACACCATTATATCCTCTATACAGGACCACCTACCAATACATCCAGAGACCATTATATCACCTATACAGGACCACCTATCAATACATCCAGAGACCATTATATCATCTATACAGGACCACCTACCAATACATCCAGACACCATTATATCACCTATACAGGACCACCTACCAATACATCCAGAGACCATTATATAATCTATACAGGACCACCTACCAATACACCCAGAGACCATTATATCCTCTATACAGGACCACCTACCAATACATCCAGAGACCATTATATCATCTATACAGGACCACCTACCAATACATCCAGAGACCATTATATCATCTATACAGGACCACCTACCAATACATCCAGACACCATTATATCCTCTATACAGGACCACCTACCAATACATCCATCAGAGACCATTATATCATCTATACAGGACCACCTACCAATACATCCAGACACCATTATATCATCTATACAGGACCACCTACCAATACATCCAGACACCATTATATCCTCTATACAGGACCACCTACCAATACATCCAGAGACCATTATTTCATCTATACAGGACCACCTACCAATACATCCAGAGACCATTATATCCTCTATACAGGACCACCTACCAATACATCCAGAGACCATTATATCCTCTATACAGGACCACCTACCAATACATCCAGACACCATTATATCCTCTATAAAGGACCACCTACCAATACATCCAGAGACCATTATATCCTCTATACAGGACCACCTACCAATACATCCAGAGACCATTATATCATCTATACAGGACCACCTACCAATACATCCAGACACCATTATATAATCTATACAGGACCACCTACCAATACATCCAGAGACCATTATATCCTCTATACAGGACCACCTACCAATACATCCAGACACCATTATATCCTCTATACAGGACCACCTACCAATACATCCAGAGACCATTATATCACCTATACAGGATCACCTACCAATACATCCAGAGACCATTATATAATCTATACAGGACCACCTACCAATACATCCAGACACCATTATATCACCTATACAGGACCATCTACCAATACATCCAGAGACCATTATATCCTCTATACAGGACCACCTACCAATACATCCAGACACCATTATATCCTCTATACAGGACCACCTACCAATACATTCAGACACCATTATATCCTCTATACAGGACCACCTACCAATACATCCAGACACCATTATATCCTCTATACAGGACCACCTACCAATACATCCAGACACCATTATATCATCTATACAGGACCACCTACCAATACATCCAGAGACCATTATATCCTCTATACAGGACCACCTACCAATACATCCAGAGACCATTATATCACCTATACAGGACCACCTACCAATACATCCATCAGAGACCATTATATCATCTATACAGGACCACCTACCAATACATCCAGACACCATTATATCACCTATACAGGACCACCTACCAATACATCCAGAGACCATTATATAATCTATACAGGACCACCTACCAATACACCCAGAGACCATTATATCCTCTATACAGGACCACCTACCAATACATCCAGAGACCATTATATCATCTATACAGGACCACCTACCAATACATCCAGAGACCATTATATCATCTATACAGGACCACCTACCAATACATCCAGACACCATTATATCCTCTATACAGGACCACCTACCAATACATCCATCAGAGACCATTATATCATCTATACAGGACCACCTACCAATACATCCAGACACCATTATATCATCTATACAGGACCACCTACCAATACATCCAGACACCATTATATCCTCTATACAGGACCACCTACCAATACATCCAGAGACCATTATTTCATCTATACAGGACCACCTACCAATACATCCAGAGACCATTATATCCTCTATACAGGACCACCTACCAATACATCCAGAGACCATTATATCCTCTATACAGGACCACCTACCAATACATCCAGACACCATTATATCCTCTATAAAGGACCACCTACCAATACATCCAGAGACCATTATATCCTCTATACAGGACCACCTACCAATACATCCAGAGACCATTATATAATCTATACAGGACCACCTACCAATACATCCAGAGACCATTATATCCTCTATACAGGACCACCTACCAATACATCCAGACACCATTATATCATCTATACAGGACCACCTACCAATACATCCAGAGACCATTATATCATCTATACAGGACCACCTACCAATACATCCAGAGACCATTATATCATCTATAAAGGACCACCTACCAATACATCCAGAGACCATTATATCATCTATACAGGACCACCTACCAATACATCCATCAGACCATTATATCATCTATACAGGACCACCTACCAATACATCCAGAGACCATTATATCACCTATACAGGACCACCTACCAATACATCCAGACACCATTATATCCTCTATACAGGACCACCTACCAATACATCCATCAGACACCATTATATCATCTATACAGGACCACCTACCAATACATCCAGAGACCATTATATCATCTATACAGGACCACCTACCAATACATCCATCAGAGACCATTATATCATCTATACAGGACCACCTACCAATACATCCAGACACCATTATATCCTCTATACAGGACCACCTACCAATACATCCAGAGACCATTATATCCTCTATACAGGACCACCTACCAATACATCCAGAGACCATTATATCCTCTATACAGGACCACCTACCAATACATCCAGAGACCATTATATCCTCTATACAGGACCACCTACCAATACATCCAGAGACCATTATATCCTCTATACAGGACCACCTACCAATACATCCAGAGACCATTATATAATCTATACAGGACCACCTACCAATACATCCAGAGACCATTATATCCTCTATACAGGACCACCTACCAATACATCCAGAGACCATTATATCCTCTATACAGGACCACCTACCAATACATCCAGAGACCATTATATAATCTATACAGGACCACCTACCAATACATCCAGACACCATTATATCCTCTATACAGGACCACCTACCAATACATCCAGACACCATTATATCCTCTATACAGGACCACCTACCAATACATCCAGAGACCATTATATCACCTATACAGGACCACCTACCAATACATCCATCAGAGACCATTATATCCTCTATACAGGACCACCTACCAATACATCCAGAGACCATTATATCATCTATACAGGACCACCTACCAATACATCCAGACACCATTATATCCTCTATACAGGACCACCTACCAATACATCCAGACACCATTATATCCTCTATACAGGACCACCTACCAATACATCCAGACACCATTATATCCTCTATACAGGACCACCTACCAATACATCCAGAGACCATTATATCACCTATACAGGACCACCTACCAATACATCCATCAGAGACCATTATATCCTCTATACAGGACCACCTACCAATACATCCAGACACCATTATATCCTCTATACAGGACCACCTACCAATACATCCAGAGACCATTATATAATCTATACAGGACCACCTATCAATACATCCAGAGACCATTATATCCTCTATACAGGACCACCTACCAATACATCCAGACACCATTATATCCTCTATACAGGACCACCTACCAATACAACCATCAGAGACCATTATATCCTCTATAAAGGACCACCTACCAATACATCCAGAGACCATTATATAATCTATACAGGACCACCTACCAATACATCCAGAGACCATTATATCCTCTATACAGGACCACCTACCAATACATCCAGACACCATTATATCCTCTATAAAGGACCACCTACCAATACATCCAGAGACCATTATATCCTCTATAAAGGACCACCTACCAATACATCCAGAGACCATTCATTATATAATCTATACAGGACCACCTACCAATACATCCAGAGACCATTATATCCTCTATACAGGACCATCTACCAATACATCCAGAGACCATTATATAATCTATACAGGACCACCTACCAATACATCCAGAGACCATTATATCATCTATACAGGACCACCTACCAATACATCCAGAGACCATTATATCATCTATACAGGACCACCTACCAATACATCCAGAGACCATTATATCATCTATACAGGACCACCTACCAATACATCCAGAGACCATTATATAATCTATACAGGACCACCTACCAATACATCCAGAGACCATTATATCCTCTATACAGGACCACCTACCAATACATCCAGAGACCATTATATCATCTATACAGGACCACCTACCAATACATCCAGAGACCATTATATCATCTATACAGGACCACCTACCAATACATCCAGAGACCATTATATCATCTATACAGGACCACCTACCAATACATCCAGAGACCATTATATCATCTATACAGGACCACCTACCAATACATCCAGAGACCATTATATCATCTATACAGGACCACCTACCAATACATCCAGAGACCATTATATCAACTATACAGGACCACCTACCAATACATCCAGAGACCATTATATCCTCTATACAGGACCACCTACCAATACATCCAGAGACCATTATATCATCTATACAGGACCACCTACCAATACATCCAGAGACCATTATATCATCTATACAGGACCACCTACCAATACATCCAGACACCATTATATCATCTATACAGGACCACCTACCAATACATCCAGAGACCATTATATCATCTATACAGGACCACCTACCAATACATCCAGACACCATTATATCCTCTATACAGGACCACCTACCAATACATCCAGAGACCATTATATCCTCTATACAGGACCACCTACCAATACATCCAGACACCATTATATCATCTATACAGGACCACCTACCAATACATCCAGAGACCATTATATCATCTATACAGGACCACCTACCAATACATCCAGAGACCATTATATCCTCTATACAGGACCACCTACCAATACATCCAGACACCATTATATACTCTATACAGGACCACCTACCAATACATCCAGAGACCATTATATCCTCTATACAGGACCACCTACCAATACATCCAGAGACCATTATATCACCTTTACAGGACCACCTACCAATACATCCAGAGACCATTATATCCTCTATACAGGACCACCTACCAATACATCCAGAGACCATTATATCCTCTATACAGGACCACCTACCAATACATCCAGAGACCATTATATCACCTTTACAGGACCACCTACCAATACATCCAGAGACCATTATATCCTCTATACAGGACCACCTACCAATACATCCAGAGACCATTATATCCTCTATACAGGACCACCTACCAATACATCCAGAGACCATTATATCACCTATACAGGACCACCTACCAATACATCCATAGACCATTATATCATCTATACAGGACCACCTACCAATACATCCAGAGACCATTATATCCTCTATACAGGACCACCTACCAATACATCCATCAGAGACCATTATATCATCTATACAGGACCACCTACCAATACATCCAGAGACCATTATATCCTCTATACAGGACCACCTACCAATACATCCAGAGACCATTATATCACCTATACAGGACCACCTACCAATACATCCATCAGAGACCATTATATCATCTATACAGGACCACCTACCAATACATCCAGAGACCATTATATCCTCTATACAGGACCACCTACCAATACATCCATCAGAGACCATTATATCATCTATACAGGACCACCTACCAATACATCCATCAGAGACCATTATATCCTCTATACAGGACCACCTACCAATACATCCAGAGACCATTATATAATCTATACAGGACCACCTACCAATACATCCAGAGACCATTATATCCTCTATACAGGACCACCTACCAATACATCCAGAGACCATTATATAATCTATACAGGACCACCTACCAATACATCCAGAGACCATTATATCCTCTATACAGGACCACCTACCAATACATCCAGAGACCATTATATCACCTATACAGGACCACCTACCAATACATCCAGACACCATTATATCATCTATACAGGACCACCTACCAATACATCCAGAGACCATTATATCATATATACAGGACCACCTACCAATACATCCAGAGACCATTATATCATCTATACAGGACCACCTACCAATACATCCAGACACCATTATATCACCTATACAGGACCACCTACCAATACATCCAGAGACCATTATATCCTCTATACAGGACCACCTACCAATACATCCAGAGACCATTATATCATCTATACAGGACCACCTACCAATACATCCAGACACCATTATATCATCTATACAGGACCACCTACCAATACATCCATCAGACACCATTATATCATCTATACAGGACCACCTACCAATACATCCAGAGACCATTATATCATCTATACAGGACCACCTACCAATACATCCAGAGACCATTATATCCTCTATACAGGACCACCTACCAATACATCCATCAGAGACCATTATATCATCTATACAGGACCACCTACCAATACATCCAGAGACCATTATATCATCTATACAGGACCACCTACCAATACATCCATCAGACACTATTATATCATCTATACAGGACCACCTACCAATACATCCAGAGACCATTATATCCTCTATACAGGACCACCTACCAATACATCCAGAGACCATTATATCCTCTATACAGGACCACCTACCAATACATCCATCAGAGACCATTATATCATCTATACAGGACCACCTACCAATACATCCAGAGACCATTATATCCTCTATACAGGACCACCTACCAATACATCCATCAGAGACCATTATATCATCTATACAGGACCACCTACCAATACATCCAGAGACCATTATATCACCTATACAGGACCACCTACCAATACATCCAGAGACCATTATATCATCTATACAGGACCACCTACCAATACATCCAGAGACCATTATATCATCTATACAGGACCACCTACCAATACATCCAGAGACCATTATATCCTCTATACAGGACCACCTACCAATACATCCATCAGAGACCATTATATCATCTATACAGGACCACCTACCAATACATCCAGAGACCATTATATCATCTATACAGGACCACCTACCAATACATCCATCAGACACTATTATATCATCTATACAGGACCACCTACCAATACATCCAGAGACCATTATATCCTCTATACAGGACCACCTACCAATACATCCAGAGACCATTATATCCTCTATACAGGACCACCTACCAATACATCCATCAGAGACCATTATATCATCTATACAGGACCACCTACCAATACATCCAGAGACCATTATATCCTCTATACAGGACCACCTACCAATACATCCATCAGAGACCATTATATCATCTATACAGGACCACCTACCAATACATCCAGAGACCATTATATCACCTATACAGGACCACCTACCAATACATCCAGAGACCATTATATCATCTATACAGGACCACCTACCAATACATCCATCAGAGACCATTATATCCTCTATACAGGACCACCTACCAATACATCCAGACACCATTATATCACCTATACAGGACCACCTACCAATACATCCAGACACCATTATATCCTCTATACAGGACCACCTACCAATACATCCAGAGACCATTATATCATCTATACAGGACCACCTACCAATACATCCATCAGACACCATTATATCCTCTATACAGGACCACCTACCAATACATCCAGAGACCATTATATCATCTATACAGGACCACCTACCAATACATCCATCAGAGACCATTATATCATCTATACAGGACCACCTACCAATACATCCAGACACCATTATATCCTCTATACAGGACCACCTACCAATACATCCATCAGAGACCATTATATCCTCTATACAGGACCACCTACCAATACATCCAGAGACCATTATATCATCTATACAGGACCACCTACCAATACATCCAGAGACCATTATATGACCTATACAGGACCACCTACCAATACATCCAGACACCATTATATCCTCTATACAGGACCACCTACCAATACATCCAGACACCATTATATCCTCTATACAGGACCACCTACCAATACATCCAGACACCATTATATCATCTATACAGGACCACCTACCAATACATCCAGAGACCATTATATAATCTATACAGGACCACCTACCAATACATCCAGACACCATTATATCCTCTATACAGGACCACCTACCAATACATCCAGAGACCATTATATCCTCTATACAGGACCACCTACCAATACATCCAGAGACCATTATATCACCTTTACAGGACCACCTACCAATACATCCAGAGACCATTATATCCTCTATACAGGACCACCTACCAATACATCCAGAGACCATTATATCCTCTATACAGGACCACCTACCAATACATCCAGAGACCATTATATCACCTTTACAGGACCACCTACCAATACATCCAGAGACCATTATATCCTCTATACAGGACCACCTACCAATACATCCAGAGACCATTATATCCTCTATACAGGACCACCTACCAATACATCCAGAGACCATTATATCACCTATACAGGACCACCTACCAATACATCCAGAGACCATTATATCATCTATACAGGACCACCTACCAATACATCCAGAGACCATTATATCCTCTATACAGGACCACCTACCAATACATCCATCAGAGACCATTATATCATCTATACAGGACCACCTACCAATACATCCAGAGACCATTATATCCTCTATACAGGACCACCTACCAATACATCCAGAGACCATTATATCACCTATACAGGACCACCTACCAATACATCCATCAGAGACCATTATATCATCTATACAGGACCACCTACCAATACATCCAGAGACCATTATATCCTCTATACAGGACCACCTACCAATACATCCATCAGAGACCATTATATCATCTATACAGGACCACCTACCAATACATCCAGAGACCATTATATCCTCTATACAGGACCACCTACCAATACATCCAGAGACCATTATATAATCTATACAGGACCACCTACCAATACATCCAGAGACCATTATATCCTCTATACAGGACCACCTACCAATACATCCAGAGACCATTATATCCTCTATACAGGACCACCTACCAATACATCCAGAGACCATTATATCACCTATACAGGACCACCTACCAATACATCCAGACACCATTATATCCTCTATACAGGACCACCTACCAATACATCCAGAGACCATTATATCCTCTATACAGGACCACCTACCAATACATCCAGAGACCATTATATCATCTATACAGGACCACCTACCAATACATCCAGAGACCATTATATCATCTATACAGGACCACCTACCAATACATCCAGACACCATTATATCCCCTATACAGGACCACCTACCAATACATCCAGAGACCATTATATCCTCTATACAGGACCACCTACCAATACATCCAGAGACCATTATATCATCTATACAGGACCACCTACCAATACATCCAGACACCATTATATCATCTATACAGGACCACCTACCAATACATCCATCAGACACCATTATATCATCTATACAGGACCACCTACCAATACATCCAGAGACCATTATATCATCTATACAGGACCACCTACCAATACATCTAGAGACCATTATATCCTCTATACAGGACCACCTACCAATACATCCATCAGAGACCATTATATCATCTATACAGGACCACCTACCAATACATCCAGACACCATTATATCACCTATACAGGACCACCTACCAATACATCCATCAGACACTATTATATCATCTATACAGGACCACCTACCAATACATCCAGAGACCATTATATCCTCTATACAGGACCACCTACCAATACATCCAGAGACCATTATATCCTCTATACAGGACCACCTACCAATACATCCATCAGAGACCATTATATCATCTATACAGGACCACCTACCAATACATCCAGAGACCATTATATCACCTATACAGGACCACCTACCAATACATCCAGAGACCATTATATCATCTATACAGGACCACCTACCAATACATCCATCAGAGACCATTATATCCTCTATACAGGACCACCTACCAATACATCCAGACACCATTATATCACCTATACAGTACCACCTACCAATACATCCAGACACCATTATATCATCTATACAGGACCACCTACCAATACATCCAGACACCATTATATCCTCTATACAGGACCACCTACCAATACATCCAGACACCATTATATCATCTATACAGGACCACCTACCAATACATCCAGAGACCATTATATCACCTATACAGGACCACCTACCAATACATCCAGAGACCATTATATCCTCTATACAGGACCACCTACCAATACATCCAGACACCATTATATCCTCTATACAGGACCACCTACCAATACATCCATCAGAGACCATTATATCCTCTATACAGGACCACCTACCAATACATCCATCAGAGACCATTATATCCTCTATACAGGACCACCTACCAATACATCCAGAGACCATTATATCATCTATACAGGACCACCTACCAATACATCCATCAGAGACCATTATATCATCTATACAGGACCACCTACCAATACATCCAGACACCATTATATCATCTATACAGGACCACCTACCAATACATCCAGAGACCATTATATGACCTATACAGGACCACCTACCAATACATCCAGACACCATTATATCCTCTATACAGGACCACCTACCAATACATCCATCAGAGACCATTATATCCTCTATACAGGACCACCTACCAATACATCCAGAGACCATTATATCATCTATACAGGACCACCTACCAATACATCCATCAGACACCATTATATCACCTATACAGGACCACCTACCAATACATCCAGAGACCATTATATCACCTATACAGGACCACCTACCAATACATCCAGAGACCATTATATCCTCTATACAGGACCACCTACCAATACATCCATCAGAGACCATTATATAATCTATACAGGACCACCTACCAATACATCCATCAGAGACCATTATATCACCTATACAGGACCACCCTACCAATACATCCAGACACCATTATATAATCTATACAGGACCACCTACCAATACATCCATCAGAGACCATTATATCACCTATACAGGACCACCTACCAATACATCCAGACACCATTATATAATCTATACAGGACCACCTACCAATACATCCATCAGAGACCATTATATAATCTATACAGGACCACCTACCAATACATCCAGAGACCATTATATCCTCTATACAGGACCACCTACCAATACATCCATCAGAGACCATTATATCATCTATACAGGACCACCTACCAATACATCCAGAGACCATTATATCACCTATACAGGACCACCTACCAATACATCCATCAGAGACCATTATATCATCTATACAGGACCACCTACCAATACATCCAGAGACCATTATATCCTCTATACAGGACCACCTACCAATACATCCATCAGAGACCATTATATCATCTATACAGGACCACCTACCAATACATCCAGACACCATTATATAATCTATACAGGACCACCTACCAATACATCCATCAGAGACCATTATATCATCTATACAGGACCACCTACCAATACATCCAGACACCATTATATAATCTATACAGGACCACCTACCAATACATCCATCAGAGACCATTATATCCTCTATACAGGACCACCTACCAATACATCCATCAGAGACCATTATATAATCTATACAGGACCACCTACCAATACATCCAGAGACCATTATATAACCTATACAGGACCACCTACCAATACATCCAGAGACCATTATATCCTCTATACAGGACCACCTACCATTACATCCAGACACCATTATATCACCTATACAGGACCACCTACCAATACATCCAGAGACCATTATATCATCTATACAGGACCACCTACCAATACATCCATCAGAGACCATTATATCACCTATACAGGACCACCTACCAATACATCCAGACACCATTATATAATCTATACAGGACCACCTACCAATACATCCATCAGAGACCATTATATCACCTATACAGGACCACCTACCAATACATCCAGACACCATTATATAATCTATACAGGACCACCTACCAATACATCCATCAGAGACCATTATATCATCTATACAGGACCACCTACCAATACATCCAGAGACCATTATATCCTCTATACAGGACCACCTACCAATACATCCAGACACCATTATATCCTCTATACAGGACCACCTACCAATACATCCAGACACCATTATATCATCTATACAGGACCACCTACCAATACATCCATCAGACACCATTATATCATCTATACAGGACCACCTACCAATACATCCAGAGACCATTATATCCTCTATACAGGACCACCTACCAATACATCCATCAGAGACCATTATATCATCTATACAGGACCACCTACCAATACATCCAGACACCATTATATCACCTATACAGGACCACCTACCAATACATCCAGAGACCATTATATCATCTATACAGGACCACCTACCAATACATCCAGACACCATTATATCATCTATACAGGACCACCTACCAATACATCCAGACACCATTATATCATCTATACAGGACCACCTACCAATACATCCAGACACCATTATATCATCTATACAGGACCACCTACCAATACATCCAGAGACCATTATATCATCTATACAGGACCACCTACCAATACATCCATCAGACACCATTATATCATCTATACAGGACCACCTACCAATACATCCAGAGACCATTATATCATCTATACAGGACCACCTACCAATACATCCAGAGACCATTATATCGTCTATACAGGACCACCTACCAATACATCCAGACACCATTATATCCTCTATACAGGACCACCTACCAATACATCCAGACACCATTATATCCTCTATACAGGACCACCTACCAATACATCCAGAGACCATTATATCATCTATACAGGACCACCTACCAATACATCCAGACACCATTATATCATCTATACAGGACCACCTACCAATACATCCAGAGACCATTATATCACCTATACAGGACCACCCACCAATACATCCATCAGACCATTATATCATCTATACAGGACCACCCACCAATACATCCAGAGACCATTATATCACCTATACAGGACCACCTACCAATACATCCAGACACCATTATATCCTCTGTACAGGACCACCTACCAATACATCCATCAGAAACCATTATATCATCTATACAGGACCACCTACCAATACATCCATCAGAGACCATTATATCATCTATACAGGACCACCTACCAATACATCCATCAGAGACCATTATATCCTCTATACAGGACCACCTACCAATACATCCAGAGACCATTATATCATCTATACAGGACCACCTACCAATACATCCATCAGAGACCATTATATCATCTATACAGGACCACCTACCAATACATCCAGAGACCATTATATCATCTATACAGGACCACCTACCAATACATCCAGAGACCATTATATAATCTATACAGGACCACCTACCAATACATCCAGACACCATTATATCCTCTATACAGGACCACCTACCAATACATCCATCAGACACCATTATATCATCTATACAGGACCACCTACCAATACATCCAGAGACCATTATATCATCTATACAGGACCACCTACCAATACATCTAGAGACCATTATATCCTCTATACAGGACCACCTACCAATACATCCAGAGACCATTATATAACCTATACAGGACCACCTACCAATACATCCAGACACCATTATATCACCTATACAGGACCACCTACCAATACATCCATCAGAGACCATTATATCATCTATACAGGACCACCTACCAATACATCCAGAGACCATTATATCATCTATACAGGACCACCTACCAATACATCCAGAGACCATTATATCATCTATACAGGACCACCTACCAATACATCCAGAGACCATTATATCCTCTATACTGGACCACCTACCAATACATCCAGAGACCATTATATCATCTATACAGGACCACCTACCAATACATCCATCAGAGACCATTATATCATCTATACAGGACCACCTACCAATACATCCATCAGACACCATTATCATCTATACAGGACCACCTACCAATACATCCATCAGAGACCATTATATCATCTATACAGGACCACCTACCAATACATCCAGAGACCATTATATCATCTATACAGGACCACCTACCAATACATCCAGACACCATTATATCCTCTATACAGGACCACCTACCAATACATCCATCAGAGACCATTATATCATCTATACAGGACCACCTACCAATACATCCAGAGACCATTATATAATCTATACAGGACCACCTACCAATACATCCAGAGACCATTATATCATCTATACAGGACCACCTACCAATACATCCAGAGACCATTATATCCTCTATACAGGACCACCTACCAATACATCCATCAGACCATTATATCATCTATACAGGACCACCTACCAATACATCCAGACACCATTATATCATCTATACAGGACCACCTACCAATACATCCAGACACCATTATATCATCTATACAGGACCACCTACCAATACATCCATCAGAGACCATTATATCATCTATACAGGACCACCTACCAATACATCCAGAGACCATTATATAATCTATACAGGACCACCTACCAATACATCCAGAGACCATTATATCATCTATACAGGACCACCTACCAATACATCCATCAGACACCATTATATCATCTATACAGGACCACCTACCAATACATCCAGACACCATTATATCCTCTATACAGGACCACCTACCAATACATCCATCAGAGACCATTATATCACCTATACAGGACCACCTACCAATACATCCATCAGAGACCATTATATCATCTATACAGGACCACCTACCAATACATCCATCAGACACCATTATATCATCTATACAGGACCACCTACCAATACATCCAGACACCATTATATCCTCTATACAGGACCACCTACCAATACATCCAGAGACCATTATATCATCTATACAGGACCACCTACCAATACATCCAGACACCATTATATCCTCTATACAGGACCACCTACCAATACATCCATCAGAGACCATTATATCATCTATACAGGACCACCTACCAATACATCCAGAGACCATTATATCCTCTATACAGGACCACCTACCAATACATCCAGACACCATTATATCCTCTATACAGGACCACCTACCAATACATCCATCAGAGACCATTATATCATCTATACAGGACCACCTACCAATACATCCATCAGAGACCATTATATCACCTATACAGGACCACCTACCAATACATCCAGAGACCATTATATCCTCTATACAGGACCACCTACCAATACATCCAGACACCATTATATCCTCTATACAGGACCACCTACCAATACATCCATCAGACACCATTATATCATCTATACAGGACCACCTACCAATACATCCAGAGACCATTATATCATCTATACAGGACCACCTACCAATACATCCAGAGACCATTATATCATCTATACAGGACCACCTACCAATACATCCAGAGACCATTATATCCTCTATACAGGACCACCTACCAATACATCCAGACACCATTATATCCTCTATACAGGACCACCTACCAATACATCCATCAGAGACCATTATATCATCTATACAGGACCACCTACCAATACATCCAGAGACCATTATATCCTCTATACAGGACCACCTACCAATACATCCAGACACCATTATATCATCTATACAGGACCACCTACCAATACATCCATCAGAGACCATTATATCATCTATACAGGACCACCTACCAATACATCCAGAGACCATTATATAATCTATACAGGACCACCTACCAATACATCCAGAGACCATTATATCATCTATACAGGACCACCTACCAATACATCCATCAGACCATTATATCATCTATACAGGACCACCTACCAATACATCCATCAGACACCATTATATCCTCTATACAGGACCACCTACCAATACATCCAGACACCATTATATCATCTATACAGGACCACCTACCAATACATCCATCAGACCATTATTTCATCTATACAGGACCACCTACCAATACATCCAGAGACCATTATATCACCTATACAGGACCACCTACCAATACATCCATCAGAGACCATTATATCATCTATACAGGACCACCTACCAATACATCCAGACACCATTATATCCTCTATACAGGACCACCTACCATTACATCCAGAGACCATTATATCACCTATACAGGACCACCTACCAATACATCCATCAGAGACCATTATATCATCTATACAGGACCACCTACCAATACATCCAGACACCATTATATCCTCTATACAGGACCACCTACCATTACATCCAGAGACCATTATATCGCCTATACAGGACCACCTACCAATACAACCATCAGAGACCATTATATCATCTATACAGGACCACCTACCAATACATCCAGAGACCATTATATCATCTATACAGGACCACCTACCAATACATCCAGAGACCATTATATCATCTATACAGGACCACCTACCAATACAACCATCAGAGACCATTATATCATCTATACAGGACCACCTACCAATACATCCATCAGAGGACATAGTGTCTCACCTGGGTCTGTGCGGTGCCGTCCATACTAGGTTGTTCAGACTGTTGCGCCATTTCTGCCTCTGAACCTACAGGCGGCTGGGACTCTTCGGGGACTGCCAGAAAAAAATAAAGCAAAACAAAGAATTAAATATAAATGTCCTTCAACGCATGGAAAAACTACAACTCCCAGCAAGGCCTAAAGTTTAATCCCATTGTGGCTGTCAGGGCATGCTGGCAGTAGTAGTTCTGTTGCAGCTGGACAGTCACAGGTATGACATCACTATAAAATACTCCAAGACATGAAAACCCTTTGTATGAAAGAATCCGACCCTATGACTCAATGATGCAATTTATAAAAATCCACCCCTCCGGGGGGACAAACTGTCACATGACCGACGGCACATAGGAGGGACCGACGGCACATAGGAGGGACCTGACATGAACAGCACCACAGACCTGCGTTAGGGACAAAGAGATTTGTCAGGATCGGCATTGGGGCCAAGGGAGCAAACAGATCGGCTGGTGGCGGCACAGAGTTTGTAGTTTTATTGCCCCCCGGGTTTAACACATCCACATAGCGGGCGCGGGCTCCTCCTGGAAGAAGGGACAAGAAGAAGGGAGTGCATTTAACGTATTACAGTAAAGAGTCAGACGTGCCCCCTGATTACAGTAAAGAGTCAGACGTGCCCCCTGATTACAGTAAAGAGTCAGACGTGCCCCCTGATTACAGTAAAGAGTCAGACGTGCCCCCTGATTACAGTAAAGAGTCAGACGTGCCCCCTGATTACAGTAAAGAGTCAGACGTGCCCCCTGATTACAGTAAAGAGTCAGACGTGCCCCCTGATTACAGTAAAGAGTCAGACGTGCCCCCTGATTACAGTAAAGAGTCAGACGTGCCCCCTGATTACAGTAAAGAGTCAGACGTGCCCCCTGATTACAGTAAAGAGTCAGACGTGCCCCCTGATTACAGTAAAGAGTCAGACGTGCCCCCTGATTACAGTAAAGAGTCAGACGTGCCCCCTGATTACAGTAAAGAGTCAGACGTGTCCCCTGATTACAGTAAAGAGTCAGACGTGTCCCCTGATTACAGTAAAGAGTCAGACGTGTCCCCTGATTACAGTAAAGAGTCAGACGTGTCCCCTGATTACAGTAAAGAGTCAGACGTGTCCCCTGATTACAGTAAAGAGTCAGACGTGTCCCCTGATTACAGTAAAGAGTCAGACGTGTCCCCTGATTACAGTAAAGAGTCAGACGTGTCCCCTGATTACAGTAAAGAGTCAGACGTGTCCCCTGATTACAGTAAAGAGTCAGACGTGTCCCCTGATTACAGTAAAGAGTCAGACGTGTCCCCTGATTACAGTAAAGAGTCAGACGTGTCCCCTGATTACAGTAAAGAGTCAGACGTGTCCCCTGATTACAGTAAAGAGTCAGACGTGTCCCCTGATTACAGTAGAGTCAGACGTGTCCCCTGATTACAGTAAAGAGTCAGACGTGTCCCCGTGATTACAGTAAAGAGTCAGACGTGTCCCCGTGATTACAGTAAAGAGTCAGACGTGTCCCCGTGATTACAGTAAAGAGTCAGACGTGTCCCCGTGTTTACAGTAAAGTCAGACGTGTCCCCGTGATTACAGTAAAGAGTCAGACGTGTCCCCGTGTTTACAGTAAAGAGTCAGACGTGTCCCCGTGTTTACAGTAAAGAGTCAGACGTGTCCCCGTGATTACAGTAAAGAGTCAGACGTGTCCCCGTGTTTACAGTAAAGAGTCAGACGTGTCCCCGTGATTACAGTAAAGAGTCAGACGTGTCCCCGTGATTACAGTAAAGAGTCAGACGTGTCCCCGTGATTACAGTAAAGAGTCAGACGTGTCCCCGTGATTACAGTAAAGAGTCAGACGTGTCCCCTGATTACAGTAAAGAGTCAGACGTGTCCCCGTGATTACAGTAAAGAGTCAGACGTGTCCCCGTGATTACAGTAAAGAGTCAGACGTGTCCCCGTGATTACAGTAAAGAGTCAGACGTGTCCCCTGATTACAGTAAAGAGTCAGACATGTCTATGTGCACGACAGCTCCTATGGCTCATTCACTTTACCTGCTTTAATGGAGAAAACATTAACTGAAGGATTGGGGGGCGCAAAGGGTGCCCCGGGCCCTACAGGAGCGGCCAGAGGTCTCTTGGGCATGCTGGATGGAGGCGGCGGTAGGGGTTTGTTCTGGAAAACACAATATTACACAGAATTAGAGTAAAAAGATTCTTTGTCCTTATAGATGAGAGCGCGGTCCTCAGACTCCACCGCCACAGCTGGAAACTCACATCCTCCCCCTCCGGCTCATCCTGGTTAATCCATCGCTGTCTGGTCTCATCCCACACAATCTGCAACAAGAACAAGAATCAGCAATGGCTGCACGATGCCAGGCGTGTCACACCCCCCCCCCCCCCCCCCCCCCGAGTGCCAGGCGTGTCACCTCCCCGATGCCAGGCGTGTCACACCCCACACCCCCCCGGATGCCAGGCGTGTCACCTGCCCCGATGCCAGGCGTGTCACACCCCTCCCCCGGATGCCAGGCGTGTCACAACCCCCCCCCGGGATGCCAGGCGTGTCACACACACTCACTGTCAGGAGGCAATAGATAGAAGAAATAAGTGCTTAAAAAAATAAAAATAAAGCTGCAATGCAAAAACACTAATAAAGCAGATGAGCTGTTCCAGTGCGGTTCTGCTCAACCTATTTATACAATGTCCGTGTTCACAGCAGATACTGATCAAACCGGAGTACAATGTCACAGCAGATACTGATCAAACCGGAGTACAATGTCACAGCAGATACTGATCAAACCGGAGTACAATGTCACAGCAGCAGGGACTGGGCCTGTACTGGGGACATAGTGGTCAGCAGCTTACCCAGTAAAATGAGTCGACTGGACACCATCATCCAGTCACTGCTGCACATTTGAAAAAATATATAATTTTTATTTTATTTTTTTAAATAATAAAGAATTGAAAGTTTAGAGGGCTAAAAAACTTTAAAGACCATGTTCCCATGTGTCAGATCCACCCTGGACTTTTTGGGGTGGATTAGGACAGAAAACAGTCTACCCTGATTAACAATCCACATCTTAAGCAAGTGAATGGGGTTTTATCTAACTCTGTTCACACACATCAGAAATGTTGTGCGGGGATTGTGTGTGAACAAACAAGTGGCGCCACATTTACTACAGATCCTCCGCTGCACTGCAGACAATGAGGCTGATCATCTGTGTGTGGATCCACAAAGCGTGGCAGAAATCCAAGGGTGAACACATCCCTAAAGTGTGCGGAGCAGAGACCCAGCTGGACAGAGCACAGGGGGCAGAGTACAGGCCGCTCAGAGACCCAGCTGGACAGAGCACAGGCCGCTCAGAGACCCAGCTGAACAGAGCACAGGGGGCCGAGTACAGGCCGCTCAGAGACCCAGCTGGACAGAGCACAGGCCGCTCAGAGACCCAGCTGAACAGAGCACAGGGGGCCGAGTACAGGCCGCTCAGAGACCCAGCTGGACAGAGCACAGGGGGCCGAGTACAGGCCGCTCAGAGACCCAGCCGGACAGAGCACAGGCCCGCTCAGAGACCCAGCTGAACAGAGCACAGGGGGCCCGAGTACAGGCCGCTCAGAGACCCAGCTGGACAGAGCACAGGCCCGCTCAGAGACCCAGCCGGACAGAGCACAGGGGGCCGAGTACAGGCCGCTCAGAGACCCAGCTGGACAGAGCACAGGCCGCTCAGAGACCCAGCTGAACAGAGCACAGGGGGCCGAGTACAGGCCGCTCAGAGACCCAGCTGGACAGAGCACAGGGGGCCGAGTACAGGCCGCTCAGAGACCCAGCCGGACAGAGCACAGGGGGCCGAGTACAGGCCGCTCAGAGACCCAGCCGGACAGAGCACAGGGGGCCGAGTACAGGCCGCTCAGAGACCCAGCCGGACAGAGCACAGGGGGCAGAGTACAGGCCGCTCAGAGACCCAGCCGGACAGAGCACAGGGGGCCAGAGTACAGGCCGCTCAGAGACCCAGCCGGACAGAGCACAGGGGGCCGAGTACAGGCCGCTCAGAGACCCAGCCGGACAGAGCACAGGAGACCGAGTACAGGCCGCTCAGAGACCCAGCCGGACAGAGCACAGGGGGCAGAGTACAGGCCGCTCAGAGACCCAGCCGGACAGAGCATAGGTGGCCGAGTACAGGCCGCTCAGAGACCCAGCCGGACAGAGCACAGGGGGCCGAGTACAGGCCGCTCAGAGACCCAGCCGGACAGAGCACAGGGGGCCGAGTACAGGCCGCTCAGAGACCCAGCTGGACAGAGCACAGGGGGCCGAGTACAGGCCGCTCAGCGACCCAGCTGGACAGAGCACAGGGGGCAGAGTACAGGCCGCTCAGAGACCCAGCTGGACAGAGCACAGGGGGCCGAGTACAGGCCGCTCAGAGACCCAGCTGGACAGAGCACAGGGGGCCGAGTACAGGCCGCTCAGAGACCCAGCTGGACAGAGCACAGGGGGCCGAGTAGAGGCCGCTCAGAGACCCAGCTGGACAGAGCACAGGGGGCCGAGTACAGGCTGCTCAGAGATGCAGCTGGACAGAGCACAGGGGGCCGAGTACAGGCCGCTCAGAGACCCAGCTGGACAGAGCACAGGGGGCCGAGTACAGGCCGCTCAGAGACCCAGCTGGACAGAGCACAGGGGGCCGAGTACAGGCCGCTCAGAGATGCAGCTGGACAGAGCACAGGGGGCAGAGTACAGGCCGCTCAGAGATGCAGCTGGACAGAGCATAGGGGGCAGAGTACAGGCCGCTCAGAGACTCAGCTGGACAGAGCACAGGGGGCAGAGTACAGGCTGCTCAGATGCAGCTGGACAGAGCACAGGGGGCAGAGTACAGGCCGCTCAGAGATGCAGCTGGACAGAGCACAGGGGGCAGAGTACAGGCCGCTCAGAGATGCAGCTGGACAGAGCACAGGGGGCAGAGTACAGGCCGCTCAGAGATGCAGCTGGACAGAGCACAGGGGGCAGAGTACAGGCCGCTCAGAGATGCAGCTGGACAGAGCACAGGGGGCAGAGTACAGGCCGCTCAGAGATGCAGCTGGACAGAGCACAGGGGGCAGAGTACAGGCCGCTCAGAGATGCAGCTGGACAGAGCACAGGGGGCAGAGTACAGGCCGCTCAGAGCCATCGTCCTTACAGATTTATTCCTGTCATCTGGTAAGTGAGCTTCGTTCTTCCCTTTCCTCGTCAGCCAGCCAAACCAACTTCTCCCGCTCTACAAAATGGTGTAAAGAGAGACAAGTATAAGGACTGGATGCTGAGCCACCGGCCACGTACAACACAGAGGGGTCACTACAGAGACTCCATGATGTTACATTCAGCCATATTATTGTACAAAGACAACGGCCACAGAGGAAATCACATTTACCTGGGAGTGAATCACTGTATGGGTCATTGTCTATGCACAAGGTTTATCTAAGTGACAGCACCTTCCCGGTATGGGGAGAACTCCCATATATTTACACCCAGATTCAGAAGGACCCACTTACCCCATGTGCAGCATTGGACTTTGGTTCTTTCTTGGGTTCTGTCTTCTTTACTTCAGGGATAGGAGGAGGTGACGGCTGCATACCGACAGAGCTCCGCCTGGTGGAACCAATTGAGTGGGTGGAGGACTCTGAGGTGGTCCGGGTCCGTCTCTGCCCATAAGGATAGATAATGTCAGTGATGAGGAGGGGGTCCGCTCTATAACAGAGGGTAAACCTCCATAGAATATAGAACAAAAGTGTCTTACCATATGAGAGGATGACTGAGACACCGTCCTGGACCTGTGCCCTGGAGCCTAAGAGAACAGAAATGGTTAATAGTCACCAACTGCAGAATAAAGTGTACCTGTCCATTTAATGTCAAAACTTTTGATTGGTAGAGACCCCGACCAATCAGGAGAACAAGCAGGCATCAGCGTGCGGTAAAATGCTTTACTTCCCAGCTCAGAGATCTTTGTCTCAATGTCCCATAGTCCAGTGTTTCCCAACCAATGGGGGAGATTTATCAAAGGATTCAGAATGGTTTTCCTGTCTAAATTTGTCGCAGTCTAAATATGTGCGACTTTTCTGCGACTTTTGCTTTTGAGGATTTTTAGAACATGATGCATTCTGGTCTATTTTAGACATTGGTGCTGAATTTATCAAAAGAGACTTTTCAGTGACAAGTCGCATTGGCTGAAAGTCCAGAAATGTCAGACGGTGCTGGAGCGGGATTATATACAGTATAAAGCGTAGATCCCGAAGTCTGTGCGCAGAATTTATCAAGAGCCGCGCGAGTTTTCATAAATTAGACGCACAATGGACCGGACTAACGCTCTGTAGTTTGGTCTATATTGATGCAGGAAATAGACAACTTTGATAAATCTCCCCCAATGTGCCTACAGCCAACGGCTGTCCGGGCATGCTGGGAGTTGTAGTTTTGCTACAGCTGGAGGCACCCTGGTTGGGAAACACTGCCATAGAGCTCAACTGATCAAGACTTTTGGTGTCACAGCCCCATATAAACCCCGAGCTGTACATGTTTGCTCACACACCGCAGACCGGATGCGGACATTTTTGCTCCTGTTCTATTCACACACATGGAACAGAAATCCCCAGGATCCGGCAAAAATCCCCTTTATGTTCAAGCACCGAAAGAGGCAGAAAATATCAAATTCTGCACAGGAATATTTATATACATTTTTATTCAATGCTAAGAGAAGAGATACGAACCATCTTCGCCATTTCACCATAGAAGTCAAAGCCAGTGTCGTGGAAGGTGGTTTTTGTGGGGGAGTTTGTTGGGGGTCTCTGCAGAGCTGAAGAGAGATAAAGACAATGAATAACACTGAGTGAGCAGGACAGGCGGCCATGACAGAACTGCCTACCCCGATCCCATGCTGTCATACACTGCCATCTACAGGTAATATAGGAGTCCTACATGGCGTGCAGTAATGAGCATGAATAATATTTACAATAGGAGCCATGTGACACTATTGTCGAATTTAATTATTAAGTAATAAAAATACACACAAATGTCGCTGCCAGTAACCCTAGTGCTTGCTGCGGTGTCTGGCAGCTTCCTCCCAGATATCACAGTAAGGTGTAACATGGCTGTCGCTAGTGAACTCACCTGGATCCGGGCTCCATTGCTCTAGAGATTCTGCAGGCTGAGGACTCTGTGCAGACTCCATGGGAGCGGGGGGATACGTGGGCACCTGTTCACTGCTGACAGGCACAAACCCTTGCCCGGGTAACGGAGGTGCTAGCATGGGTGAGGGTGCGTATATCTGGGGTGGCACAGAGCTTGGTGGCTCGCTGACTGGAGGAGGCTGATAAAAAGTGGCAGTATTATCAGGGCCTAGAAGAGAAAGAAACCTTGTGACCGACTGCGACATATACAAGACCACACGAACAATGACCTGGAAAAAAGCGCATGGTGAACGGTTCACGGGTGAGAAGGCGGGATACAACCAATGTCCTCAGGATGGACCCGGGAGCCTGCCATCATGCCCGTCACCTCTCAGCTACTCCCGTCATACCCGTCACCTCTCAGCTACTCCCATCATGCCCGTCACCTCTCAGCTACTCCCATCATGCCCGTCACCTCTCAGCTACTCCCATCATGCCCGTCACCTCTCAGCTACTCCCATCATGCCCGTCACCTCTCAGCTACTCTCATCATGCCCGTCACCTCTCAGCTACTCCCCGTCATGCCCGTCACCTCTCAGCTACTCCCCGTCATGCCCGTCACCTCTCAGCTACTCCCCGTCATGCCCGTCACCTCTCAGCTACTCCCATCATGCCCGTCACCTCTCAGCTACTCCCCGTCATGCCCGTCACCTCTCAGCTACTCCCATCATGCCCGTCACCTCTCAGCTACTCCCCGTCATGCCCGTCACCTCTCAGCTACTCCCATCATGCCCGTCACCTCTCAGCTACTCCCATCATGCCCGTCACCTCTCAGCTACTCCCCGTCATGCCCGTCACCTCTCAGCTACTCCCATCATGCCCGTCACCTCTCAGCTACTCCCATCATGCCAGTCACCTCTCAGCTACTCCCGTCATGCCCGTCACCTCTCAGCTACTCCCATCATGCCAGTCACCTCTCAGCTACTCCAGTCATGCCCGTCACCTCTCAGCTACTCCCATCATTTCACATCTGTCCTCACACCAGGCAAGTGTCCTAATCACATGGGCACGTGGGCAACCTCACCAGGGGCAGAGCTGGAAATGCTAACGTTCGCTTCCTAAGCCATACCACATACTAGACACTGAGAACCCAATGGACTCCACTGACTTTAACCCCTTAAGGACCAAGCCCATTTTCCACTTTAAGGACCAGCCCAATTGTATTTATGCGTTTTCGTTTTTTCCTCCTCGCCTTCTAAAATCCATAACTCCTTTATATTTCCATCTACAGACCCATATAGAGGCTTGTTTTTTGCGTGACCAATTGTACTTTGTAATGAAACCTCTCATTTTACCATAAAATGTACGGCAGACCCTAAAAAAGTATTTTTAGGGAGGAAATTTAAATGAAAACAACAATTTTGCACATTGGAGGATTTCGTTTTCACACTGTACAATTTACGGTAAAAATAACGTGATCTTTATTCTGTGCGTCAATACGATTAAACTGATACTGATGGCTAGATACTTTTATATTTTGTACCGCAACAAAAAAATAAAATAAAATTAAATAAATTAAACAAAAATAAAAAATGCGAAAACTTTTTGTACAAAAATCAGTAATCGCCCTATTTTGACCACCTATAACTTTCATTTTTCCGTATATAGGGCGGTATGAGGGCTCGTTTTTTGCGCCGTCATCTGTACTTTATTGCATATATAAAATTTAGATCATTTTATTTTTTGGGGGAATAAAAACAGCAGCATTTTTGTACATATTTTTTAGGTTTACGCCGTTCACCGTACGGGATCATTAACATTATATTTTGATAGTTCGGACATTTATGCATGCGGCGATACCAAATAGGTTTATAAAAAAAAATGTTTTACGCTTTTTGGGGGTAAAATGGGAAAAACTGACAATTTTCATTTTTATTGGGAGAGGGGATTTTTCACTTTTTATTTTTAAAAATGTTTCAACTTTTTTTATTTCATTTATTTATTTATTTTATTTTATTTTTTACACACTTTATATGTCCCCATAGGGGACTATCTTTAGCAATCATTTGATTGCTAATACTGATCAGTGCTATGCATAGGGCATAGAACTGATCAGTATTATCGGTCATCGTCTGCTCGATCTCAGACCAGAGCAGGAGACGCCGGGAGACGGACATGTGACACCTCTGTTCGCCATTACAGATTATCGGATCACCGCGGCAGTGCTGCGGGCGATCCAATCATCTATTTTAACATGCGCATTGCCACAGATGCCGAGATCTGTACTGATCACAGCATCTGAGGGGGTTAAGGGCGGACATCCGCGCGATCGCAGATGTTGGCCATTACCGGCGGGTCCCCGGCTGCTGAAAGCAGCCGGAACCTGCCGTCTGTGACACGAGCACCGCTCCGCTGCTCACGGTCATACACAGGACGTAAATGTACGTCTTGGTACACGAAGTACCGCCAAACCAGGACGTACGTGGTCATTAAGGGGTTAATGATGTTCGTCAGGTTTCCAGCATTTTACCAGACTAAAGTGTAACATGCTGCAATGTTATGTCCAGCAATTTGGACAGAATCTGCAAAAGGAACTCCTAAGGGCATACGCCCTGAATTACTGTAGTGTGAATAGGGCCTAACAGATGTGAACATAGCCTATAAGAGATGGGACGTGTGGTCAGGTGATTATGAAGTGCGGAGTAACCCTTAACATACAGAAATGGTCTGCTTGCTGTTTACAGTGTGTGCCCAAAGCCAAGTGAGGATAAATATGGCCGACTTTACTGAAGACCCCCTAGGGGCAGCTCTAAGATTTCTGAACCACTTCTAGAGTAGTCATTGTCAATGTTTGATCTGTTTTTACAACAAATAGAACATGTGATGAAGTGAGGAAGCAGTAATGTCATTTGTTACTACTCCTCCACCTACATGACAAGTGCTATGGATTTGCTCTTACCTGGCAGCGCCAGCTGGACCCCCGGGGCAGACACCACGCTGGGCAGGAAGTTTGTCAGCAGCGGGTTGTCTGTAGCAGCGGGCACCTCGTGTGCGGCAGTGATGCCATCAGACTGGCTGACGTGGTCGTGCTCAGAGCTCGGCGTGCTGCAGGCGTACTGCTGTGGGGTGGTCCGACCAGTGTTGTATACCACAGTTCCTTGCTAAAGGGTGAAGCAACATGACAGGAAGAGACTGGTTCATCCATGTTCTCTGTGGTCACAAAAGTACCGGTAAAAAAAAAAAAAAAAAACTAAAAATCTTTTATACCTTCATCTGCATGTCCAAGTGCCGGAGGTGAAGCAGCCATGGAGGCTCCACAAACAGCTCCTGCTCTGGCTTCTCCTTCAGCTGAGGATCAAAGAACCTCAAATGTGACGACACCTGAAAGAGCGGTGTACAAAGGGTTAACACCGGATAGGAGGCTCCGCGCAGAATATTACACGACAAGGGAAGCAGCTGAGGTCTGTGAGAACAGAAACACCTGACACAAAGATCACAACTGCGCTACAGAAAGGCGGGTCATGTCCAAGACTGCTGAGCGTTCTAGTTCACCAGGGAAAAAGAAACCTAGGAGTGGACTGAGCGCCGTGCAACACAGGGACCGCCAGCAAATCAGAGCATGCAGACTTGTGGCAGAATTTGCGCCATTTTCCAATCTTTGTTAATATATGTTTAAACTATAGAGACAAAACCCATGTGGAGAACATCTCCCCTCCCCCCCCAGCCCTGCAGAGAACAACCCCCCTCCTCGCCCCGTGAAGGACACCCCCCTCCTCGCCCCGTGAAGGACACCCCCCTCCTCGCCCCGTGAAGGACACCCCCCTCCTCGCCCCGTGAAGGACACCCCCACTAATGAAGCATGTTTCAGGTCTGTCCAGTGGTAACATTTGCTATTTTTTGCATGATTTTATGGCTCAGATTAGAACCTTGTCCGCAGCGACCGCCTCATCACACGTTGGCCGCGGTGTTTAACATCAGCATTTTCCTTTGTGTAGACAACAGCTGCAGGACGGACAAAGCTTTACCCTGCTCAGATTTGTTACAATGTATCAGTTATAGGGCCAGGCTGTTCGTTTATAGTGGTGGTTCTCAATCTTTTTTGCCTGAGTACCCCTTGACAGCCCATTCCCAAAAAATTGTCCCCCATATTAGAGACATTTTGTAATGATTATAGTATAATGCATATGCTTTCCTTTCCTCTATAACAGGCCCCCTGTTCCTCTCCCTAATTTTTCGAGTAACCCCTGGAGAACTGCTAAGTACCCCTGAAGGTACTTGTACCCCAGGTTGAGAACCACTGGTTTATAGGATTAAGTAAACCGGATACAATTGTAGCAGAACCGCAACCTGTTCAATTAATATGTAGATAGGGAAAGTTCCAGAGCTTCTCCTTATACATAAGATCAGACACCCCCTTTAATGAGTAGAAAAGTTCTAATCCCTCCCATTGACTGTAATGGACACAGAGCCGAGATCCCCTTCTCTCTGCAGTTGTGCTTCGCTCTTACAGAGGGGTCACCCACTTCTCTCCCAATAGGTGGGGTCCCCCATATAATGCAGATATAAGGAGTCCCGTCTGCAGACTCACCTCCAGCAGCTGCCCCACCAGCACAGGGGAGTAGTAA
The DNA here is from genome assembly GCF_029499605.1 of Hyla sarda. Taxonomy (NCBI): domain Eukaryota; kingdom Metazoa; phylum Chordata; class Amphibia; order Anura; family Hylidae; genus Hyla; species Hyla sarda. Next base: position 437,662 of record NC_079197.1, read on the forward strand.
GATGGGTGTTTGATGATGGTCTTGGAGATGACCTCACAGTAATGGAAGGCCTGAGCGGAGAGTCCGTATTCAGCCAAGCGACAAGCGTAAATGAACTTAAAAACCTGAGAGAAAATAGTCTGTAATTACCGAGTCCCAAACAACAGACCTGAGCCCTAATATACACGGGGGGGCCTTACCTGTATATTAGGGAGGGAGATGGTCTGGGCTCCCAGGGACTGTGCGTACTCGTAGGCCTCCGTCCTCTGGATCGATTCATTGCTCGCAAACTTAGCAAAAGGCAAACTAAGGCACATGATCATTAGTAATGTATACAGGTTCAGGGCTCATCCCTATAGACTATATATCAGCGCCATCTTCTTACCTGTGGTTGGAGCCAATGAGAACCAACTTGGTTGATTTCTTGGTGAATATGCCAAATCCGACCTGAGCCATCAAATAGCAGAAATGTGCGGCTTCTAGGAGACCTCTGGAGGCTGAGACACAAAATAGTGTGAGGAAACTGGTTTTACCTCTAAAAATATAAAGTTAACATCTCCTAGTCCCACCAAAAAAGAAAAAGAGGCAAAATTCCTGAAATTATACATAGCAAATAGAAATGAGGAGAGGGCAACATAGGAAAGAAAACCTGCAGCCACCAATACAGGTCTAATGTTAGTTCAGGATAGCAGCCACCAATACAGGTCTAATGTTAGTTCAGGATAGCAGCCACCAATACAGGCCTAATGTTAGTTCAGGATAGCAGCCACCAATACAGGCCTAATGTTAGTTCAGGATAGCAGCCACCAATACAGGTCTAATGTTAGTTCAGGATAGCAGCCACCAATACAGGTCTAATGATAGTTCAGGATAGCAGCCACCAATACAGGTCTAATGTTAGTTCAGGATAGCAGCCACCAATACAGGTCTAATGTTAGTTCAGGATAGCAGCCACCAATACAGGTCTAATGTTAGTTCAGGATAGCAGCCACCAATACAGGTCTAATGTTAGTTCAGGATAGCAGCCACCAATACAGGTCTAATGTTAGTTCAGGATAGCAGCCACCAATACAGGTCTAATGTTAGTTCAGGATAGCAGCCACCAATACAGGTCTAATGTTAGTTCAGGATAGCAGCCACCAGTACAGGTCTAATGTTAGTTCAGGATAGCAGCCACCAATACAGGTCTAATGTTAGTTCAGGATAGCAGCCACCAATACAGGTCTAATGTTAGTTCAGGATAGCAGCCACCAATACAGGTCTAATGTTAGTTCAGGATAGCAGCCACCAATACAGGTCTAATGTTAGTTCAGGATAGCAGCCACCAATACAGGTCTAATGTTAGTTCAGGATAGCAGCCACCAAAACAGATCTAATGTTAGTTCAGGATAGCAGCCACCAATACAGCTTGTGCTAGTTCAGGATAGAAGCCAGCCTCCATGATAACCTGATCCCTGGTTATTTTTAAGATCTCTGCTTCCTGTCACTTAATGAAACATAGAATGTGTCGGCAGATAAGAACCATTTGGCCCATCTAGTCTGCCCAAGAATCTGAATATTATGAATAGTCCCTATCTCTATCTTATATGAAGGAATAGCCTTATACCAATCTCTATCTTATAAGGATAGCCTTATACCTATCCCTATCTTATATGGAGGATAGCCTTATACCTATCCCTATCTTATATGGAGGATAGCCTTATACCTATCCCTATCTTATATGAAGGATAGCCTTATACCTATCCCTATCTTATATGAAGGATAGCCTTATACCTATACCTATCTTATATGAAGAATAGCCTTATACCTATCTCTATCTTATATGAAGGATAGCCTTATACCTATCTCTATCTTATATGAAGGATAGCCTTATGCTTGTCCCTATCTTATATGAAGGATAGCCTTATATCTATCTCTATCTTATATGAAGGATAGCCTTATGCTTATCCCTATCTTATATGAAGGATAGCCTTATACCTATCCCTATCTTATATGAAGGATAGCCTTATGCTTGTCCCTATCTTATATGAAGGATAGCCTTATATTTATCTCTATCTTATATGAAGGATAGCCTTATGCTTATCCCTATCTTATATGAAGGATAGCCTTATACCTATCCCTATCTTATATAAAGGATAGCCTTATACCAATCTCTATCTTATATGAAGGATAGCCTTATACCTATCTCTATCTTATATGAAGGATAGCCTTATGCTTATCCCATGCATGTTTAAACTCAGTCACTGTATTTGCAGCGACCACTTGTGCAGGAAGGATATTCCCTGTATCCACTACTCTCTCAGTAAAGTAATACTTCCTGATATTACTGCAGAAACCTTTCCCCTCTAATTTAAAACTATGTCCTCTATATAACACTATGTCCTCTATATATATATATATAACACTATGTCCTCTATATATATATATATATATATATATATATATAACACTATGTCCTCTAATATATATATATATATAACACTATGTCCTCTATATAACACTATGTCCTCTATATATATATATATAACACTATGTCCTCTATATATATAACACTATGTCCTCTATATATATATATATATATATATATATATATATATATATATATATAACACTATGTCCTCTATATATATATATATATATATATATATATATAACACTATGTCCTCTATATATATATATATATATATATATATATATATATATAACACTATGTCCTCTATATATATATATAACACTATGTCCTCTATATATATATAACACTATGTCCTCTATATATATATAACACTATGTCCTCTATATATATATAACACTATGTCCTCTATATATATATAACACAATGTCCTCTATATATATATATAACACTATGTCCTCTATATATATATATATATAACACTATGTCCTCTATATATATATATAACACTATGTCCTCTATATATATATATATATATATAACACTATGTCCTCTATATATATATATAACACTATGTCCTCTATATATATATATATATATATATATATAACACTATGTCCTCTATATATATATATATATATATATATAACACTATGTCCTCTATATATATAACACTATGTCCTCTATATATATAACACTATGTCCTCTATATATATATAACACTATGTCCTCTATATATATATATATATATATATAACACTATGTCCTCTATATATATATAACACTATGTCCTCTATATATATATAACACTATATCCTCTATATATATATATATATATATATATATATATATATATATATATATATATATATATATATATATATAACACTATATCCTCTATATATATATAACACTATGTCCTCTATATATATATAACACTATGTCCTCTATATATATATATATATATATATATATAACACTATGTCCTCTATATATATAACACTATGTCCTCTATATATATAACACTATGTCCTCTATATATATATAACACTATGTCCTCTATATATATATAACACTATGTACTCTCTATATATATATATATATAACACTATGTCCTCTATATATATATATAACACTATGTCCTCTATATATATATATAACACTATGTCCTCTATATATATATAACACTATGTCCTCTATATATATATAACACTATGTCCTCTATATATATATAACACTATGTCCTCTATATATATATAACACAATGTCCTCTATATATATATATAACACTATGTCCTCTATATATATATATATATAACACTATGTCCTCTATATATATATATAACACTATGTCCTCTATATATATATATATATATATAACACTATGTCCTCTATATATATATATATAACACTATGTCCTCTATATATATATATATATATATATATAACACTATGTCCTCTATATATATATATATATATATATATATAACACTATGTCCTCTATATATATAACACTATGTCCTCTATATATATAACACTATGTCCTCTATATATATATAACACTATGTCCTCTATATATATATATATATATATAACACTATGTCCTCTATATATATATAACACTATGTCCTCTATATATATATAACACTATATCCTCTATATATATATATATATATATATATATATATATATATATATATATATATATAACACTATATCCTCTATATATATATAACACTATGTCCTCTATATATATATAACACTATGTCCTCTATATATATATATATATATATATATATAACACTATGTCCTCTATATATATAACACTATGTCCTCTATATATATAACACTATGTCCTCTATATATATATAACACTATGTCCTCTATATATATATAACACTATGTACTCTCTATATATATATATATATAACACTATGTCCTCTATATATATATATAACACTATGTCCTCTATATATATATATAACACTATGTCCTCTATATATATATAACACTATGTCCTCTATATATATATAACACTATGTCCTCTATATATATATATATATAACACTATGTCCTCTATATATATAACACTATGTCCTCTATATATATATATAACACTATGTCCTCTATATATATAACACTATGTCCTCTATATATATATAACACTATGTCCTCATATATATAACACTATGTCCTCTATATATATAACACTATGTCCTCTATATATATATAACACTATGTCCTCTATATATATAACACTATGTCCTCTATATATATAACACTATGTCCTCATATATATATATATATAACACTATGTCCTCTATATATATAACACTATGTCCTCTATATATATATATATATAACACTATGTCCTCTATATATATATATATATAACACTATGTCCTCTATATATAACACTATGTCCTCTATATATATATATATATATATATATATAACACTATGTCCTGTATATATATATATATAACACTATGTCCTCTATATATATAACACTATGTCCTCTATATATATAACACTATTTCCTCTATATATATAACACTATGTCCTCTATATATATAACACTATGTCCTCTATATATATATATATAACACTATGTCCTCTATATATATATATATAACACTATGTCCTCTATATATATATATAACACTATGTCCTCTATATATATATATATATAACACTATGTCCTCTATATATATATAACACTATGTCCTCATATATATATAACACTATGTCCTCTATATATATAACACTATGTCCTCTATATATATAACACTATGTCCTCTATATATATATATAACACTATGTCCTCTATATATATATATATATATATATATATATATATATATATATATATATAACACTATGTCCTCTATATATACATATAACACTATGTCCTCTATATATATATATATATATAACACTATGTCCTCTATATATATATATATATAACACTATGTCCTCTATATATATATATATATATATATATATATATATAACACTATGTCCTCTATATAAATATATATATATAACACTATGTCCTCTATATAAATATATATATATAACACTATGTCCTCTATATATATATATATATATATATATATATATATAACACTATGTCCTCTATATATATATATATATATATATATAACACTATGTCCTCTATATATATATATAACACTATGTCCTCTATATATATATATATATATATATATATATAACACTATGTCCTCTATATATATATATATAACACTATGTCCTCTTGTGGTAGTTTTTCTTGTTTTAAATATGCTTTCCTCCTTTATCATGTTGATTCCCTTTATGTATTTAAAAGTCTCTATCATATCCCTCAGTCTCTTCTTTCTTCTATACATGTTCAGGTCCTGTAACCTTTCCTGATAAGTTTTATCCTGCAATCCATGTGCTAGTTTAGTATCTTCTTTGAACTCTCTCTAGAGTATCTATATCCTTCTGGAGCTATGGCCTCCAGTACTGCGCACAATACTCCAAGTGAGGTCTCACCAGTGCTCTGTACAGCGGCATGAGCACTTCTCTCTACTGCTAACCTCTCCCTGTACATCCATGAGCACTTCTCTCTACTGCTAACCTCTCCCTGTACATCCATGAGCACTTCTCTCTACTGCTAACCTCTCCCTATACATCCATGAGCACTTCTCTCTCTCTACTGCTTATACCTCTCCCTATACATCCATGAGCACTTCTCTCTACTGCTAACCTCTCCCTATACATCCATGAGCACTTCTCTCTACTGCTAACCTCTCCCTATACATCCATGAGCACTTCTCTCTACTGCTAACCTCTCCCTATACATCCATGAGCACTTCTCTCTACTGCTAACCTCTCCCTATACATCCATGAGCACTTCTCTCTACTGCTAACCTCTCCCTATACATCCATGAGCACTTCTCTCTACTGCTTATACCTCTCCCTATACATCCATGAGCACTTCTCTCTACTGCTAACCTCTCCCTATACATCCATGAGCACTTCTCTCTACTGCTAACCTCTCCCTATACATCCATGAGCACTTCTCTCTTTCTACTGCTTATACCTCTCCCTATACATCCATGGGCACTTCTCTCTTTCTACTGCTTATACCTCTCCCTATACATTCATGAGCACTTCTCTCTTTCTACTGCTTATACTTCTCCCTATACATCCATGAGCACTTCTCTCTTTCTACTGCTTATACCTCTCCCTATACATCCATGAGCACTTCTCTCTTTCTACTGCTTATACCTCTCCCTATACATCCATGAGCACTTCTCTCTTTCTACTGCTTATACCTCTCCCTATACATTCATGAGCACTTCTCTCTTTCTACTGCTTATACCTCTCCCTATACATCCAAGCATTCTGCTAGCGTTTCCTGCTGCTCTATTATATTGTCTTCCTACCTTTAAGTCTTTTGAAAGAATTCCTCCTAAATCCCTCTCCTCAGATACTGAGGTCAGGGCTGTGTCAAATAATCTATATTCTGCCCAAGGGTTTTTACGCCCCAGTTGCATTATCTTGCACTTATCCACATTAAATTTCAGTTGCCAGAGTTCTGACCATTCTTCTAGTTTGCCTAAATCCTTTTCCATAATGGAAGCCTTCTTTATATTCAGCATGACAGGAGCCCAGGGACAGCCGCCCATCTCCTCTTATCACCAGGCAGAGTACGTTGGGTAACCCTGGACCCCCTAGACACTTTAATCTCATTTAGTATTAGACTGCTGACTGGTCCACTTTAAGCTATATATAAAACTTGTTAAACTTATTTCACAATGAAGCTTAGTTAACCCAGTGGTAACAAGTCCACATCCGGGAGGCCGTAGACCAGCGTTTTCCAACCAGTGTGCCTCCAGCTGCAGCATTTGGATGTGCGGACATGCTGGGAATTGTAGTTTTACAACAGCTGGAGGCACCCTGGTTGGGACACCACCATAGACATTGTATGCTCCACCCCTACAATACCTGTAGTGCTTATCTCACTTGACACCTGACTCACCCAGTGTGTCTCCCATGGTCACGATGGTCCGTGTTGGTACATCCACATTATTGGTCAGATTAGAGAGCACCATAGCCAGATGTGGTCGCCAGTCCCCCCACTTCTCATCTCCGCAGCACTGCAACAAGCATTGTACATCTTCAAGATCCCAACATGTAAATATGCCGCAGTGAGATACAAGACTGTAATATACAAGAACCGACAGCGACAATCATCCCCCCCACTCACCGTGGCAGCTGCCGGCATCCTCCCAGACAGGAGCTGGTACACCGTCTGCAGTGGGTCATTGATCGGGAGGCTGTTAGCAAACCTATCACAGGAGGAATAAGACATATTACAGCTCTGTATGCCAGCCGGAGGAGTCATCAGACATGGCGCGGCCCAAATGCACAAAAGGATGAAACTTCAGAGCGTGATCGGCAACAGGTTCAGAATTCTTACCAATGTTCTATCACGGCTACATGTGTTTTAATGTTTGCATTGTCTTACATGTAATTCCCCTGACATACTCTGTGCTGCTGTTTTAGTTCTAATCTGCAGTTTACAATTAACCAATAGACTCATTAGCTGCCAAATAAAAAACAGGGCCAGGAGGAAACTAGATTGGAATTAAAACAGCAGCACAGAATATTTCAGAGACCAAAAAATAAAAAGCGTAAAGATTGTGCAAATGGAGGATGCGCAGAACACAATTGACTTCAGCTTCAGAATCTAGCTGTATGATCCATTACACGATAGGCAGTCACAGTCAGCATCCTTCTCTGTACTGACAAGGGGCAATAACCCAGATTCATTCTGGAGAGATCTCAGGCTTGGCATACATTCCCAGTCATGTTCTAAGACTGCTAAGGACTCTACCTGGAAAAGGTGGACGATAGATTGTATTACAGCACAGGTTACCTGGTCATTACGCGGGCGTGTGTGCGGCTATCCATCTTACTGGCGAGCAGCAGAGCGTGACCCCAGAGTCCGTGCTTCATGGCGGACTCCAGTGCATCCTGTGAAAGAAGAGACATTCACAGACATTCAGTCCTGGTGCTGCTGATCCGCAGCCGCTCACAAATGGCCACATAAAATATTCACAAGGGAAGAGAATCAAATATCAAAAGACAAGTGAGAAAGTGCTCACAGGACATGGCGGGAGAGTAACAACCAGTGTGAGCCGACTTCTAGCAAACGTGACTGCTCGGCCGGCGATTGCTTTAGTCTTTTAGGACTGGATCCATCTACACCTGGAGCAGGTTGAAAGTGGATCTACTGAAGACTACAGCAATCACCGACCAAGCCGTCAGGTTCAGCCACATTAACTATAAATTTACACAACACTAGTAAATACACCTTAAAAAGAGACATCAAGTTGTCATAGTTAGGGGGCGGTCAGTCACCTTTTTACGTCCAAAAAGCAGTAGCTCCCTGAATCTCTCGGTCTCCTTCTCCAGAACAACCCCGGCGTTGGGTAAAGTGTCTGTGAGGAAGGAAAGCTGAGACGCCCCCGACTCCTCCTCGTGTTCCAGGGGCTCATTGGTAAAGTCGATCAGATTGGCTTCATTGGGAGACTTTCCTGGAAGCCAGACAGTCTTGTGGTCCTGGAGCAGTAACTCTGCGATGTCTGTCCCTACGACAGTCTACAAGACAGAGTGTAAATCAAGAAAGATGGCAGGAATCAAGAAGGCAGGAAGAGTGCCCCCCGGCTGCAATGCTCTCAATTCAAAAACAACTATAAATCTGCCTAATACACAGCACATTATCACAATCACTACATCAGAGGCTCCTGCTGGCCTCAGAGCATGCTGGGACTTTGAGTTCCTCAGCACTCCCCATAGCAAACCCCATAGAGAAGCCATAAACGTGCATCATCTCTATAAAAGACGACGACTTCACCAGCACAAGACCGGCGGCCAGGGCCGCACACCCTCCATTACTGCCGCCTCCGTATTAAAGAGGTACTCTGGTGCTCCAGCGTTCTGAACATTTTGTTCAGAATGCTCGGAGCCGGAGGCAGTGATTGTGACATCACGCCCCCTCCATTCTGTCACCACGCCCCCTCCCATAGACATGAATGGAAGGGGTGTGACGTGAAGTCATGGGGGGCGTGGCTGTGACATCACAACCACTGCTGCAGTAACCCAGCATTTGTTTAGAATGCCTGGTGCTGCGGGAGATTGGAGGGGGTCCCAGCAGCAGGACCGCTGCAATCAGACATCTTATCCTCTATCCTTTGGATATGGGTAAGATGTTTAGCAGCGGAATACCCCTTTAACTACTCACCCCATTCTGCCGACACATGAGGACAATGAAATCCCAGAGAAGACGCGCCGACTCGTGGTCCAACAGGTTGTCGTTTTGTGAACACTCTTTGGCTTTATTCTGTGCAAAATTGATGACGTCGACTTTGTGAGTTTCATCTCTGCAGAAACACAAGGGTGAAATGAGGAACATGTCCGCGCTGCGATACCAGACGCCTACCTACCAATCCTGAGGAGGCTATTCATTTATAAGAGGACAATGTGACAACACGACAGAGGGCAGCCGCATGGTGATCGCATTACACCACAGGGAGACCTGGAGCCCCGCATCTACTTAAAGGGGTATTCCAGGCCAAAACTTTTTTTTTTTTTTTTTTATATATCAACTCGCTCCGGAAAGTTAAACAGATTTGTAAATTACTTCTATTAAAAAAATCTTAATCCTTCCAATATTTATTAGCTTCTGAAGTTGAGTTGTTTTCTGTCTAACTGCTCTCTGATGACTCACATCCCGGAAGCTGTGCAGTTCCTATGGGGATATTCTCCCATCATGCACAGCTCCCGGGACGCGACATCATCATTGAGCAGTTAGACAGAAGACTTCAGAAGCTAATAACTATTGGAAGGATTAAGATTTTTAAATAGAAGTAATTTACAAATCTGTTTAACTTTCCGGAGCCAGTTGAGAGATAGACAGAATATATATATATAAATTATATATAATATATTATATTAATATATTACATATACATATATATATATATATATATATATATATGTTTTGCCTGGAATACCCATTTAACCATTTGTTCTACAATATAAAACAAGAAGCTTCTTACTTGACCAAGGGGCCGGGGAACGTTCTCATCTGCTCCTGTTCTGGGCTGTTCTGCAGAATAACCTGGACACAAAAAGAAAATTAGAAAAAAAAGGAAAAAACGGCCCGGGATAGGGGAAGGTGAAGCAGAATGTTAAGATAACCGGACACTTCTCTCAAAATGGATCTGACATGGATTCCATCCTGTCGTTCATGGTGTGAACGGGACCTTTGGCAAGCGAAGTATATTTATTAGAGCATCAGACTTTCTGTTCTCCGGTCTTCTCTGATACGTTATTATTAAAGGAGATAGCCAAGAGTTAAACAAACATACATAATTGCCTACATGCAGAAACAGCACCACCCTTAACAACCCTCGGGTTGGGTTTGGAATTACAGCTCATTGCAGTCACTTCAATGAAACTGAGCTGTAATACCACACACAACCTGAGGACAAGTGGGGCGCTAGTTGCAGCTATGGTTTTCTTATCCGGTAGGACCCCTTTAAGTAAGGTCAAGTCGATCACATAACAGACCCTGACCGTACAGAGGTTACACTGGGCCTCACCTCCATATTGTGGATCTCCACTAATGTCGGCTGCCCGTCAGAGGGTAAGTTGGGAAGCACTTTGATTAGATGTCCCCCAGGACCAAACCTGGCACATACATGAGGGCTGCCAAACTTCTCTGGGGTCAGCGATCTAGAAGGAACTGCAGAAAAACCAAGGGTTAAACCCTCTTGCAGGGGCATTAGGTCCCGTCCCATCCACAACGCGCTGCAGCTCCATATAGTATACGCCGTAGCTCCATATAGTATACGCCGTAGCGATCAGAAGTTTGAGCACCCCAGGTAAAAATTTGTATTAATGTGCATAAAGAAGCCAAGGAAAGATGGAAAAACCTCCAAAAGGCATCAAATTACAGATTAGACATTCTTATAATATGTCACCATAAGTTACATTTTATTTCCATCATTTACACTTTCAAAATAACAGAAAACAAAAAAATGGTGTCAAAATGGCGTCAATTTATAGCATGCACTGCCCCCTTTACAAAGCTGAGACCTGCCAGTGTCATGGATTGTTCTCAATCATCATCTGGGAGCAATGAGACCAATAGGTCAAAGAAAGACCCAAAAACTGTCCGGGAACCAGAAGAAAAAAAACAAACTGAACACACCCTCGGACAGAGAACCAAAGGGGGAGAAAAAAAAAAAATAAAAAAAAAAAAAATAAAAAATAAAAAAAATAAAAAGGGCGGGAGCTGTGTCCCCCAATGGATCCTTCGAGAAAGATTTTACGGTAAGTGTTAAAAAGTCTCCTTTTCTCTATCGGCTCCATTGGGGGACACAGACCGTGGGACGTACCAAAGCCATCCCTTGGGTGGGCAGATAAGTAATCAGGCAGACAGCCGGTCCACTGCCGCCTGCAACACTTTACAGCCCAGACTAGCATCAGCCGATGCGAAAGTATGAACTCGGTAAAAACCTAGAGAAAGTATGCAAAGACAACCAGGTAGCCGCCTTGCAAATCTGCGAGACCGAGGCTCTATTCTGGAGAGCCCAGGATGCCCCAACAGAACGAGTGGAATGAGCCACAACCTTCAAAAGGAGGAATCTTCCCCTTACAGCGAAGGCTTCCAAGATGGCAGACCGGATCCACCGAGAAATGGTGGCCTTGGAATCAGGTTGTCCCTTGCGACGACCTTCCTTAAGGACGAAAAAGGAATCACACTGATGAAACGAAGAAGTGAAGGAGAGATAAGACCGAACAGCTCGAACTACGTCCAGCTTGTGTAGTAAGCGTTTCTTAGAATGAGAAGGAACCGGACAAAAGGACGGGAGGACAATGTCCTCATTGAGATGAAAGGCCGAGACCACCTTAGGTAAAAAGGAAGGATCTGGCCGGAAAACGACCTTGTCCAGGTGGATCACCAGAAACCGAGAACGGCAGGAAAAAGCTGCCAGTTCAGACACCCTCTGGATGGAAGTGATAGCCGCAAGAAATGCCACTTTTCAAGAAAGGAGGCGGAAAGACACCTCTCTAAGGGGCTCAAAGTGTGCACCCTGGAGGGCACTCAGAACCAAATTCAAGTCCCAAGAGGGAGAATGTGACCGATCAGGAGAAACAGGGTGCGCCACTCCTTGCAGGAAGGATCGGACATGAAGATTAGAAGCCAGGGGCCGCTGGAAAAGAACAGTAAGGGCCAAAACCTGACCTTTAAGAGAACTGAGAGACAACCCCAGTTCCGACCCTAACTGCAAAAAGGAGAGAAGACGCGGGACCGAGGTGGTCACCGGGGAGAAGTCCTGAGCTTCACACCAACGAAAATAATACCACGAAGTACGGTGGTAAAAAGCGATCCCTCGGAAGGGAGGCGAATTCGATCCGGTAACCGTTGGACACCACGTCCCTGACCCAAGGGTCCTGAATGTGTGAGGTCCAGATGTCTCGGAAAAAACAAGAGACATCCTCCCACCCGAAAATAAACTGCGGGTGGGGGCCTCACTTCATGCAGAAGTGGGTTTGCGGTTGCCCGGTTTGGGCGGTTGGAGTCCGACTTCCAAAACGGGCGTGCCTGGAACGAGGGACCCTTATTGGGGCCAGAGGACCGAAAGGAAAAAGACTTCCTTTGGGAAGTAGGGCAAGCCTTAGTTTGAGGTAACAAGGAACTCTTACCTCCCATTGCCTCAGAGATAATCTCATCAAGGCGTTTGCCAAAAAGACGGCCGCCCGGAAGAGGAAGCTCAGCGAGAGACCTTTTGGAAGCGGCACCGCATTACAAGCTTTAAGCTACATAGAGCAGCGGAGGGCCGCTAGGTGACCCAAAGGCAGAACAACGGGCTGACTGCATGGAAGCTGCGCACAGAAAGTCCCCAACTTTAGCGCATTGAAGAGCCAGAGCAGATAGATCCTCTGGGAGGGGGGGGGGGGATCCCGCTAAGATATCCTGATGGAGCTTTTGGCACCATGTCGAGGCTAACATGGGAATAAGAGAAGAGCCAGCTGCTTCAGAAGCGAACTTCGCTAAAGATTCTACCTACTTGTCCGCGGGATCCATGAAGGTAGCGGCATCTGCCAGAGGCAGAGATCCGGGAGATTGGTGGATCCACAGAGGGAGGGGAAGCCACCTTAGCGACAAGGTCCTTGTCAAATGGATAACGTTCTTGAATTGTCTTGATTCCCGGGAATCTCTTGTCTGGATGTTTCCATGCGGATTCCAGAAGGTCATCAAAGTCAGCAAGAGCTGAACCTTTTTTTAGGTGCTGGCTTAGTACGATGAAATGATACTCCTGGATTGACATCCGAAGATCCTGGGTCCTCCAAGATAAAGGGTGTCTCTTATGGCTGTCACCAAGGAGTTCACCATAGCAATTGAGTCCGAGCGGGTCAGACGCCGGTTCGGAAGCCTCGTTCGCTAGTTCACCAGGGGAATGTGAATAAGTAGAGGCAGTCTTGTAGGGGGGGCAATCCAGACCGGGTACGCGGCTCTGGCGTGGCAGAGTGGTGACTCCGAGAACGTCCTCTAGAGGAGCGACGTTTGTGCCCAGATAATAGGGAGGGGCGGGACCCGTGAGGGGAACGCCCACGTCTATCCGAAGACTCAATGGAAGAGTCAGACGAGGCACCCCTAGCACGCTTGTGAGAGCGTGAGGTACGAGAGGTCCTGCGCTGGGATGACCCCTTCAAAGCGGACACCATTTCGCGGGAGGCCTCAGCCACCAAATGAGAGACTTGGAACAAGTCAGCAATACGCTGGGTCAGGGAAGAATCCCAGGCTGGAGGAGCGGCTGAACCCACCGGGACCGAAGGGGCATCAGGGGGTCTGGGGGAGCAGAGGAGCAGGCAGAGCAAACTGGCTCAGCGGAGCCAGGCATCTTGGATTACAGTGCTTACAGGTATAGTAAGTCACTAATTTCCCAGGTTTCTGTTTAGAGGGATGAACAGCCCAGGGTACGGACATAATGGGGTAAAAAGGAGAAGACAGGCACTTTCTCCCGCAGATCTGTGTCCCCTGTCCGCTGCAGTGAGGAGAAATTGCTCCGTGCAGCTAGCTAGACTCATGAGGCCAGCCAATAGGGAGGGAGGGGTGTGCCTGGAGCAAGGCACAAAGTAACTGACCCCTAAACACAGAACATCGCGCCCGCTCCTTGTGCCGAGCGCCCATCTGACTGTATATGCGCTCGGGGGAACGGAGCGGGCGGCCAGAGCACCAGCAGCCTCTGCAGGCGAAATGAAAGTAAAACTGAGCCGACGCTGAAGCTGAAAACACACACCACACACAAAGGATTTTTTGTAATATATGCCCCCTTAGTGTAACTGCTCCCCCAGCAAATGCAGCCCCTTAAAATAAGGTGGGCCAAAACAGGGGGTCTCCAGAGGTTGCAAGGCTGTACCTGTGGAAAGAGGTACTTACCTCAGTCAGAAGAACTTACCTAATGGAGTCTTCAGTGAAGTCTTCAGCCAGCTTTTGGTCCCTGCATCACACCTGGCTGCTATGCGCGAGCGAGGCGAGTAGAGACATAGGGGGACCCGGACCCATGAGGTACCACTCAGGCGCTGATCGTTGGCGAGGGGGGGGGTTAACAGCGCATATACGCAATGTCTGTGCCCCCTTACTCACAATGGGGAAACAGGGAACCGCAGTCCCTGAGTCCCCACCTGAAAACAGAAAGAAAAAGGAATAAGAAACTAACACGTCCCTATACTAGGGGGAAAAAAAAAAAAAACAGACCTGGTCTGGATAGGCCAGACCAGTCCACCTCCTTCAGACACTAAGCTTAAACTGACTAGCTCAGAGCCTGGAGGCGGGTATATCCTGCTGGGAGGAGCTAACTTTTTTTTATTACCATAGTGTCACACCTCCTAGAGACAGCAAGATACACCCACGGTCTGTGTCCCCCAATGGAGCCGATAGAGAAACCTCGTCTACGTCCTCACCACAAAAATCTGTGTTTGAACTTTGCAAATGAACATATAGACAAGCCTGATGCATTTTGAAAACCAGTTCTGTGGACCGATGAGGTTAAAATTTAACTTTTTGGCCGGAATGAGCAAAGGTACTTTTGTAGAAGAAGGGGAACAGAATTTAATGAAAAGAACCTCTGTCCAACTGTTAAGCATGGGGGTGGATCAATCATGCTTTGGGGTTGTATTGCAGCCAGTGGCACAGGGAACATCTCACGAGTAGAAGGAAAAATGGATTCAATAAAATTTCAGCAAATTTTGGATGCTAACTTGATGCAATCTGTGAAAAAGCTGAAGTTAAAGAGAGGATGGCTTCTACAAATGGATAATGATCCTAAACACACCTCGAAATCCACGGGGGATTACATCAAGAGGTGTAAACTGAAGGTTTTGCCATGGCCTTCACAATCTCCTGACCTCAACATAATTGAAAATCTATGGATAGACCTTAAAAGAGCAGTGCGTGACAGACAGCCCAGAAATCTCAAAGAACTGGAAGACTTTTGTAAGGAAGAATGGGCAAAGATACCTCAAACAAGAACTGAAAGACTCTTGGCTGGCTACAAAAGGCGTTTACAAGCTGTGATACTTGCCAAAGGGGGCAGTACAAGATATTAACTCTGCAGGGTGCACAAACTTTTGCAGACGCCATTTTGCTTTCTGTTATTTGTGTAAATGATGGAAATAAAATCTAACTTTTGTTGACATATTATAATAATGTCTAATCTGTAATCTGATGCCTTTTGGAGATTTTTCCATCTTTCCTTGGCTTCTTTTTGCACATTAATAAAAATTTTCACCTGAGGTGCCCAAACTTTTGATCCCCACTGTACGTTGCAGCTCCGTATAGTATACGCTGTAGCTCCATATAGTATACGCTGTATAGTATACGCTGTAGCTCCGTATAGTATACGCTGTATAGTATATGCTGTAGCTCCATATAGTATACGCTGTATAGTATATGCTGTAGCTCCGTATAGTATACGCTGTATAGTATATGCTGTAGCTCCACACCGCATACGCCGTAGCTCCGTATAGTATACGCTGTGTAGTATACGCCATAGCTCCGTATAGTATACGCTGTAGCTCCATATAGTATACGCTGTTGCAATAGTTTTATCCTTTTCTCCCTTCAGTGAATGAGATTATCTCCCCCTTATACACAAATAACAGACCCTCTTCACTGAAGTATTCAGGATGGTGCTCACCTTGTTCCACAGGCTGCCAGTCATTGCTGCCTGGGTAACCATATTGATAGCCGTCCAGTGACTGCTGGGTGCTGTAGTCATTGGGATACATGCTGTAGGAGTAGTCCTGCAGTGGGGGGTTGGGTACCTGAGCACCATAGGAATTAGCAGTGAGGTCCTGTTCACTCTTGTAGACCTGGCTCTGGAGAAACACTGTCACGTTAAATATTCATCTCTCGGCTTCTTTACCAGCTCAGGGGAAAGGACACGTTCACAGTAACGCACCTGCTGCGAGCGAGAACTGAAGCTGCTGCGACGACTATGGTTGCTGCGTTCGCTGTGCACACTTCGGGCCGAGTGTTCACTGTGCACACTGCGCCGGTCATAATCGTCCTTCACAAGATCCCTCCGAGCATCCGGCTCATCATCAAAACCGCCAACATAGCGGGGGTCATACTGCCAGCGATCCTCATACACATTGTATCTATGACGGGGGAGACAAGTCAGCCACTAACTGCTGCAGAACCTCATGGCGTCCACACTGGTTTACTCAGTGTCATATTCACCTGCTGGTGTATGCGTAGGGAACCTTCCTGCTGTAAACGTCCTCCCGGCTGCCGTACATATAGTTCCAGTAACTGCTTTGTGGGTCCCTGTACCCGGGGTCATAGGCTCCTGGATACCGGTCCCATCTGGAAGGGTCTAGAGAGAAGAGAATATTACCTGGTGCCATCTCAGTCCCCGCCAGGTATACAGAATACAGTCACCTGCTTGGTCTACTCACCTCCATACTCATACTGACTCTGGTAATAGTCATAGTAATTCCCCGGAGCGGTGTACCCCTGTCTATAGGAGGGAAAGCAGAAAGTGGGGTCAAAGAGGAGTCTCTCTAAGGAGTCTGGTGATAAAACATATGCAAAAGAAAAAAAAAAGAAACGTGACTGCAGCACTCTAATATAGGTTAAAAAAAACTGTGGAAAATTTTTAAATATAAAATCTCTCTTGTTGCCGAGACCACCCAATCAACTAAAAACATACCCCTTATTGTGAGCGCCCATATCTTATATGTCTGATAAAAAGACATGTGGTCATGTGACAAACCTCGAGGACGGTCGATCTGAGCAGTGACTGGATCTGGAGCTGGGCCGCTCGGGTTCCTGGTACTTTGCAGGGTTCACAAAGCCAGGGTTACTGTACTGTCTGTACGCGGGGTCATACGCTCCATAGGAGTCCTGCAGGAGGAAACCATCACAAGGCACTTTATACAGTCTTCATTTTCTCTTTTAGGCTGTATTCACACACAGTATCCTGTCCATATTTCATGCTGTGTTGAGTTATTTATTTACAATGAACTCTGCAGCATTAAGTCTGCGCAGAATACTGTACATGTGAATACACCCCTTAGAGTAGGGTGAGACGTAGCACATCCGCAGCGTATTTCCATAGAGTGAGCTCCTTGCTGTGTCTGCACGTAGCAACAATCCGCCGCTAGGGCAGACACACAGGGATCCCCCAGTCCAAAGAATACTGCGCACACTTGCAGTTTACTTTCAGACATCGCGGCCGCTCTTGGCCAAGCTCAGGGAGCAGGAGGAGTGATCACAATGTCTGAGCGTAAACTGTGCGCAGATTCCTGTGTGTCTGCTATAAACGGCAGATTGCTGCTACGTGCAGGACACACGGACAGAGCAGTGATGTCACTCTAAGGACGTCATCAGCGCATCTGCATTGCGAAATACACTGCATATAAAAATGGACCTAAGAAAATACGATACGTGAGCACGTATGTCTACATCCACTTGTCTGTAAGGTGCATAATGTATTAAAGCCTCTATCACCCCATTACCTGTATAGGTGACTGGTACAGGTTATAACATTTCTGGTTCCTCTTATTCCAGTCTCCCTTTATTATCAGTAAACCTCCCCACGGGGTCCCACACACTGCAGAGCTTACCTGGTAGTACAGATGAGGTGCCCGGGGGTCCACAGTTGGGTACGGCTGCTGGTATGCAGAGGGGTAAGCTCCATAACCTCTATAGTAATAATACGGATCGGCTTGCTGAGGAGTCTGAGAAGCTGGAGGTCTTGACGGATCTGGATACCCTGCTGGGGGGATGGGGTTGACTGGTGCAGATGGGGCAGTCACTGGCTGACCAGGATACGGTGGGTGTTCAGGATAGCCGTATTTAACCCCATGCTCTGTAGTGCCTCCATAATGAAGGCTGGCGCTGTTCTGAGCAGCGAGTATAGGACCTTCTGTTTGCTGGGGGTAAGCAGTGGGCTTACTGGTCTGTACTGGCGGTGCTGGGGGCTGAGATGCAGGGGTCATGTATTCATGAGGAACCCCCAGTCCAGGTTGTGATGTCTCCACTGAAGGTTGGGACTGAGTGTCTTTAGTGACCTGCTGGTAAAAAAACTGTTTGTTATTGTCAGGGCCAGGCTGGAAATTAGGGAGACCTCCCACCTGATTGGTATAGGGCGGAGCGTCTCCTGGAGGTCTATTCAGTACAGACATCAGTCCATTGGTGTTGTGACTGATAGGCACACGTGGAACAGTGAAGTCTAATGCCCCTGCATTCTCAGATTTGGTGCCACCAGTACTGAGCAGTGGGGCGTACATCCCGGCTCCGTTATCCATCGGTAGATTCGTTGCGGAGCCGGGGGACGCAGGCTTACATATGGACTCGCCAGCCGAACTCTCAGTCTTAGTTTTCTGATTTTCAGTCGCTAAATTAAGAGGAATTTGGTTAGAAGAGACTAGCGCATTCTGGTGATTGGGGAAGGATTCGGAGAAGAGCTCAATGCCGGCGGCAGATTTATTTGCCAAATTGGAGGCTGGGAGCGGCTTATGAGGAGGTCCAAGCTGCACAAGAGAGGCCGAAGAGCTGGGATCTGCTGGGAACCCGCCAGAAGGAAGCGGCTTGTCAGAAGCAGAGGAGAAGTCTTTAGCAGAATTAAGGTTCTTAATTTGATTGGGTAAAGAAAGAGAGAAATTAACCGGTTGTGCCAAATTATAGGCTTTACTAGGCGGGGCGATCAGAATAGGCTGATTCTGCAGGGTCTCAGTAGGCGGAGAAGACAACAAACTAGCATAACCAGAACTTGCCTGGGACTGGGTCTGTTCCTCCTCGGCCATCTTTGGAGGATTCTCCAGGTTCTCTGAGGATACGTGCTCCTCGGGTGAAGCAGATAATTGGCCCTGATCCTCCTGGCCATGTTGGGCCTCCACCGAGCTATCCTCCGGAGGCTGAATCACTTCAGTCTGAGGCTTTGGAGGGACATAGACAGCCGGGGCTGGAGGGGCCAGAAGGACATTGCCCCCAAAGTTAGGCAGCTCTCCTTGTGCCCACAGGGTGGTTGCTGGACTCTCACACTTCTTATTTGACCCATGGGCTCTCGAGGACGGACGCCGCTCTAGAAGTAATATGTTATCCAGTGCTGATCCTCCTGTGAAGTGGTGTCCACTATTGACGGCACAAATTTCAGCGTTTGGTTTACCCAAAAATATTGTTTCCAAATTGTCAGGAGGTTGTTCCAAATTTCCCGGGGAGGCCGCCAGTCCAGCATTGTGGGAAGAGGATGTTGGAGGCAACTTAAGATTCTCACGGATGTCGCTGACTACTTTGGACTGGTCCATTTCAGGAGGTTTGACGCTAGTATGAGCGCGGACAGGTTCAAAGGAGCTGTTCACACTTGGCTGAAAGATTCCTGTCGGTTTTGGTGGACTTGGTGTTGGTGGCTGAGACAGATTTCCATAGTAGACGTTTGGTGTCATACTGTGATCGGTAACATCTCCGGCCAAAGGCGAGGAATCGATCTGCTTAAAGAAACTGGAGGAGTTTTCATTGTCAGGTCGTCCGATCTCCTTCTGAATGAAGGTCCCCTCCAGCTCCTGAGGTCGGGCTGGAACGGGCAAACTCCGATGACTGAGGTTACTATAGTTAGAAGAGACGCTATCCGATCGGACTGGGCGGTGTAAGGAGTCGGGGGCCTCCAGGTTGGGCCCTCCTTCAGGGTGGCTGACAGGATTCTTGGGCAAAGTAGAGCCCAGAATGGGTGCGTATCTGAAGACCTCAGGGTTGACTCCTGCAGAAAACAGACTGTTATTAGGAGGCTCATTGGGCAGAACCTCGATATTCTCCACATTATCGTACAGCAGCTCGGAGACAGCCTTCACCTCTGCAGGGTGATTCCCTGTGTTTTCATTTTTCCATGGGACATGAGGATCCTGAAAAGTGCTGGCACTTGGTTGAGTGTTCAGATGAGCGCTCGGAGCGCTGGGATGTAAAGGCAAGTATGATGGGACATGGGGCGATGCACCTGGGGGGGCAGTTAATGGGTGTATGTTCCCAGGGTGCCCCAGGTTGTGGTGGTAAGCAATATCCACGGATTGCCTCCTGGACACATGCTGCTGGTCCGTGGACGGGATCTCCACATTTTCAGCTTCATCTCCTTTAAAGAACATGGATACGGTCCCAGAATCTGAGTCATTAGCGGCTTGGGGCCAGGGTCTTGCAGGTTCACTTTGTGGCCGGTCTTCTGGCATATGATATGGCGCTCCGGTCTGTACGGTGTTGAGATTGGGTGGCGGACCTTGTTTTGGTGGTTCTGGATACGACTGTTTGAACCAATGCTCAGGATTCTGATTCTGTGGGTAATCCGCTGGCATGACACTGCTGTACGAGGTCACACCATGCTGCTGTACGTGACCTGGTCCACCTCCAAGAGGGAACGTAACCGGGGGAGTCCTTTGGGGTGCTGAAAAGTATCCCGGCTCATTTGTTTGGGGAGGAGACACCTCTAAATACGGAGGGGAGTAGTAGGGCGCAGTGTACGCCGGGTGCTGGGCTGCAGGGATGTGTTGCGTGGAGGTAGGTGGAGCGGCCTGGAGAGATGACCATGGTGCAGTGGTTTGCTGAGATGTGGCAGGAGGATAAGGCTGTAGTAAAGGTGCACTCCTGCTGTTATTATTCATTTCCATATTAACACTTTGCCTGCTCTGAGATCTGCCCGGCCCAGACGTGTTCTCTATTCCTCCTGCCACGTTCTGTGGAGACGACGCTGCAGGGTGACTGATCGGGGGTGAAGCCATGTTATTGGTGAAATGTCCGCCCTGCACAGATGGAGCAGACACATAATTAAGTGAGGGCCCAGCTGCCATTCGTTGAGATGACCCCGGTAATGACAACTGAGCTCCGTCACCAGAGGAGGAGACAGGCTGGGGGTGCAATGATAGCGAAGAGCTCTGTGTGGTAAAAACATTAGCATTCGATGGCGGTATATTAGATGGCGGTATGTTAGATGGCGGTATGTTCTGGGGGGTCATTCTGCCAAAAGCAAAAGGGTCTGTGACAGGTTGCACTAGAGGGGGCGCCATTGCTGAAGGGGTAGGTGTTCTTTTACGCCAGTAGGGAGTAGTGGTCATTCCCATGCGAGGAGGAGGCGCCCCTGCCCCTGGAGGACCAGCTTGAGGAGGAGGCTGCATCTTCTTCCCTTCAGAAGACGTTTCAGATTTTTCTCTGTAGAATCAATAGAGCTGCAGAACGTCACCTGCGGAGGAGAAGACAAGACAGTAAGACGAGCGGTGCGGGACAAGACAAGACAGCAAGACGAGCGGTGCGGGACAAGACAAGACAGCAAGACGAGCGGTGCGGGACAAGACAAGACAGCAAGACGAGCGGTGCGGGACAAGACAAGACAGCAAGACGAGCGGTGCGGGACAAGACAAGACAGCAAGACGAGCGGTGCGGGACAAGACAAGACAGCAAGACGAGCGGTGCGGGACAAGACAAGACAGCAAGACGAGCGGTGCGGGACAAGACAAGACAGCAAGACGAGCGGTGCGGGACAAGACAGCAAGACGAGCGGTGCGGGACAAGACAGCAAGACGAGCGGTGCGGGACAAGACAGCAAGACGAGCGGTGCGGGACAAGACAGCAAGACGAGCGGTGCGGGACAAGACAGCAAGACGAGCGGTGCGGGACAAGACAGCAAGACGAGCGGTGCGGGACAAGACAGCAAGACGAGCGGTGCGGGACAAGACAGCAAGACGAGCGGTGCGGGACAAGACAGCAAGACGAGCGGTGCGGGACAAGACAGCAAGACGAGCGGTGCGGGACAAGACAGCAAGACGAGCGGTGCGGGACAAGACAGCAAGACGAGCGGTGCGGGACAAGACAGCAAGACGAGCGGTGCGGGACAAGACAGCAAGACGAGCGGTGCGGGAGAAGACAGCAAGACGAGCGGTGCGGGAGAAGACAGCAAGACGAGCGGTGCGGGAGAAGACAGCAAGACGAGCGGTGCGGGAGAAGACAGCAAGACGAGCGGTGCGGGAGAAGACAGCAAGACGAGCGGTGCGGGAGAAGACAGCAAGACGAGCGGTGCGGGAGAAGACAGCAAGACGAGCGGTGCGGGAGAAGACAGCAAGACGAGCGGTGCGGGAGAAGACAGCAAGACGAGCGGTGCGGGAGAAGACAGCAAGACGAGCGGTGCGGGAGAAGACAGTTTATAGACCAAGGGCGTAGACCGCTCCATCACTACAGGATTAAACCAATAGACTAATCTCTAATGTGACCTGGAGGCATCATGTCTTTAGTTGCCACCTGCAAACAACAAGGTTTAGTCTAACCGCCCGCCCCCCCCCCCCCCCCACCACCTCAGTCATTGTGACCACAACAGAACATACAGGACGGCGCCTTCTAGGGGTGACTATAAGATGGACATGAGGGAGAGTTCAGCAGCAAATACACAAATATTACAAGTGAAGTAAAACGTACAAAGCAAATAATGGGCAGCCAGCGTGGAACAGGGCACGGCAAGAGCAAACACATTCTATCCGGGCACACGAGCCGCTGCCAGGAGCTAGAGCACAGGTGACCGGCAACATGTGGTGTCACATGACCCCAGAGGTCAGTCACGGCATAGAGATCATGACTCCTGGTGATGTGCACTACATGTACCAGCAAGCCCTGACCTGGAATAAGCAGAGCTCTACAACAGCGTCCTCCAATTCTGCAGCTTTCCAGTTATTGCACAACCACAACTCCCATCATGCCGAGACACTGCTCCATAACATTCAATCCTCAAGACCTCTGCATGCAGTCAGTGAACGGGGACAACAGGTACAGACCTAATGCTTTCCACAGCTAAGGATCGGTTACAATTGCATCCAGTGTAGACAATCGTGTTTGCCAACCAAGGGGCCTTCAGCTGTTGTATGAAAACAACAAATCCCAGCATGCCCTTTAGCTCACAGAGGATTATCTACCCTGGGACACTGTAACGAGCTGTCAGCTGTGAGCAGCGTCGGGTCTGTACAGATCTGAGCTGTTACATCCCCAGTCACACAGCCCTTTAACCCTTTACTGTGTAAACTCTGAATGACAAACATCCTGCTGGGAGGCCAGCGACTAATGGGTCAACAGGACGTCGCAGATTAGAGGTAAAGCCCCTGTTCACACTGATCATCTAAACCTCCATTATCATCCTGAGGAAGGGAGCGCGGCCGTCCCCTCTATCACATTCATCTCTATGGTCCCTGCAGGGTTTAGGCTACGGGCGAGACGCTCTGCAGAACACAGCTGAGGCACAAAGGGAAGAAAAGCTCTGCAGGGTGAGCAGCCGTCCTACACCCCACCGAAGAGGGGGACCCCAGAGTACAAAGGCCCCCCCCGACCAACCCCCCAATACACTGACTGAACCCCAAAACCTTTTAACATCCAGGTGTCTGCACCAAGGAAATCACTCAAAGGAACAGATTCATTACCTAGAACCATCTTAGGCCCCCCCCCCCAAACACTCACCCAGCCGCCCCCCCCCCCCAAACACTCACCCAGCCGCCCCCCCCCCCAAACACTCACCCAGCCCCCCCCCCCCCCAAACACTCACCCAGCCCCCACATCAGACACACCAAGATCTCTACCCGGGAACATATCAGACACCCCTCAGGGGGCCCCCCCCCATACCCTCATGTCACCCCTCAGGGGCCCCCCCCATACCCTCATGTCACCCCTCAGGGGCCCCCCCCATACCCTCATGTCACCCCTCAGGGGCCCCCCCCCATACCCTCATGTCACCCCTCAGGGGGCCCCCCCCATACCCTCATGTCACCCCTCAGGGGGCCCCCCCCATACCCTCATGTCACCCCTCAGGGGGCCCCCCCCCATACCCTCATGTCACCCCTCAGGGGCCCTCATACCCTCATGTCACCCCTCAGGGGCCCTCATACCCTCATGTCACCCCTCAGGGACCCTCATGTCACCCCTCAGGGGCCCTCATACCCTCATGTCACCCCTCAGGGGCCCTCATACCCTCATGTCACCCCTCAGGGGCCCTCATACCCTCATGTCACCCCTCACACCTCCAGACACCATGGGTTCCCATAAAGGGGTGACATCTACAGCAGGGCCCCCCCATATGGAAGAAGTCGGACCCCGGGGAGGACATGGCCCGGTATAGAGGGGGGGGTCCCGGGTCTCCTCACCTCCTGCGGCTCCGCTCTACGTGTACCGGCAGCTCGAGAACTAAACCGAACTCGGCAGCGCAGCCATCTTGGATATCCGGCTGGCCGACGTGTACATTCCTACGTCATTGCACGTTACGTCATTACGTCACCAGACCGCGGTCTATGATAAAGAGCTGTCAGACGCGGTGGGCGGTGTCTACGTCAGAAATGTGTCCTCGAGAAGGAGCCGGGCGGCCATGTTGTTGGAGTCGGTTTCCAAGGTGATTGATGGGGAAGAAAGTAAAGTGTGAGAAAGAGATGGCGGTAACAGTGCAGTCACCAGGGTATTAACCCCTTACTAGTGCAGTCACCAGGGTATTAACCCCTTAATAGTGCAGTCACCAGGGTATTAACCTCTTAATAGTGCAGTCACCAGGGTATTAACCCCTTAACAGTGCAGTCACCAGGGTATTAACCCCTTACTAGTGCAGTCACCAGGGTATTAACCCCTTACTAGTGCAGTCACCAGGGTATTAACCCCTTAATAGTGCAGTCACCAGGGTATTAACCCCTTACTAGTGCAGTCACCAGGGTATTAACCCCTTAATAGTGCAGTCACCAGGGTATTAACCCCTTAATAGTGCAGTCACCAGGGTATTAACCCCTTAATAGTGCAGTCACCAGGGTATTAACCCCTTAATAGTGCAGTCACCAGGGTATTAACCCCTTAATAGTGCAGTCACCAGGGTATTAACCCCTTACTAGTGCAGTCACCAGGGTATTAACCCCTTACTAGTGCAGTCACCAGGGTATTAACCCCTTACTAGTGCAGTCACCAGGGTATTAACCCCTTAACAGTGCAGTCACCAGGGTATTAACCCCTTACTAGTGCAGTCACCAGGGTATTAACCCCTTAATAGTGCAGTCACCAGGGTATTAACCTCTTAATAGTGCAGTCACCAGGGTATTAACCCCTTAATAGTGCAGTCACCAGGGTATTAACCCCTTACTAGTGCAGTCACCAGGGTATTAACCCCTTAATAGTGCAGTCACCAGGGTATTAACCCCTTAATAGTGCAGTCACCAGGGTATTAACCCCTTAATAGTGCAGTCACCAGGGTATTAACCCCTTAATAGTGCAGTCACCAGGGTATTAACCCCTTAATAGTGCAGTCACCAGGGTATTAACCCCTTAATAGTGCAGTCACCAGGGTATTAACCCCTTACTAGTGCAGTCACCAGGGTATTAACCCCTTAATAGTGCAGTCACCAGGGTATTAACCCCTTACTAGTGCAGTCACCAGGGTATTAACCCCTTACTAGTGCAGTCACCAGGGTATTAACCCCTTACTAGTGCAGTCACCAGGGTATTAACCCCTTAATAGTGCAGTCACCAGGGTATTAACCCCTTAATAGTGCAGTCGCCAGGGTATTAACCCCTTACTAGTGCAGTCGTCAGGGTATTAACCCCTTACTAGTGCAGTCACCAGGGTATTAACCCCTTACTAGTGCAGTCACCAGGGTATTAACCCCTTACTAGTGCAGTCACCAGGGTATTAACCCCTTAATAGTGCAGTCACCAGGGTATTAACCCCTTACTAGTGCAGTCACCAGGGTATTAACCCCTTACTAGTGCAGTCACCAGGGTATTAACCCCTTACTAGTGCAGTCACCAGGGTATTAACCCCTTACTAGTGCAGTCACCAGGGTATTAACCCCTTAATAGTGCAGTCACCAGGGTATTAACCCCTTAATAGTGCAGTCACCAGGGTATAACCCCTTAATAGTGCAGTCACCAGGGTATTAACCCCTTAATAGTGCAGTCACCAGGGTATTAACCCCTTAATAGTGCAGTCACCAGGGTATTAACCCCTTAATAGTGCAGTCACCAGGGTATTAACCCCTTACTAGTGCAGTCACCAGGGTATTAACCCCTTAATAGTGCAGTCACCAGGGTATTAACCCCTTAATAGTGCAGTCACCAGGGTATTAACCCCTTACTAGTGCAGTCACCAGGGTATTAACCCCTTAATAGTTCAGTCACCAGGGTATTAACCCCTTAATAGTGCAGTCACCAGGGTATTAACCCCTTACTAGTGCAGTCACCAGGGTATTAACCCCTTACTAGTGCAGTCACCAGGGTATTAACCCCTTAATAGTGCAGTCACCAGGGTATTAACCCCTTAATAGTGCAGTCACCAGGGTATTAACCCCTTAATAGTGCAGTTACCCAGGGTATTAACCCCTTAATAGTGCAGTCACCAGGGTAATAACCCCTTACTAGTGCAGTCACCAGGGTATTAACCCCTTAATAGTGCAGTCACCCAGGGTATTAACCCCTTACTAGTGCAGTCACCAGGGTATTAACCCCTTAATAGTGCAGTCACCAGGGTATTAACCCCTTAATAGTGCAGTCACCAGGGTATTAACCCCTTAATAGTGCAGTCACCAGGGTATTAACCCCTTAATAGTGCAGTCACCAGGGTAATAACCCCTTAATAGTGCAGTCACCAGGGTATTAACCCCTTACTAGTGCAGTCACCAGGGTATTAACCCCTTAATAGTGCAGTCACCAGGGTATTAACCCCTTAATAGTGCAGTCACCAGGGTATTAACCCCTTACTAGTGCAGTCACCAGGGTATTAACCCCTTAACAGTGCAGTCACCAGGGTATTAACCCCTTAACAGTGCAGTCACCAGGGTATTAACCCCTTACTAGTGCAGTCACCAGGGTATTAACCCCTTACTAGTGCAGTCACCAGGGTATTAACCCCTTAATAGTGCAGTCACCAGGGTATTAACCCCTTAATAGTGCAGTCACCAGGGTATTAACCCCTTAATAGTGCAGTCACCAGGGTATTAACCCCTTAATAGTGCAGTTACCCAGGGTATTAACCCCTTAATAGTGCAGTCACCAGGGTAATAACCCCTTAATAGTGCAGTCACCAGGGTATTAACCCCTTACTAGTGCAGTCACCAGGGTATTAACCCCTTAATAGTGCAGTCACCAGGGTATTAACCCCTTAATAGTGCAGTTACCCAGGGTATTAACCCCTTAATAGTGCAGTTACCCAGGGTATTAACCCCTTAATAGTGCAGTCACCAGTGTATTAACCCCTTAACAGTGCAGTCACCAGGGTAATAACCCCTTAATAGTGCAGTCACCAGGGTATTAACCCCTTAATAGTGCAGTCACCAGGGTATTAACCCCTTAACAGTGCAGTCACCAGGGTATTAACCCCTTAACAGTGCAGTTACCCAGGGTATTAACCCCTTAATAGTGCAGTCACCAGGGTATTAACCCCTTAATAGTGCAGTCACCAGGGTATTAACTCCTTAATAGTGCAGTTACCCAGGGTATTAACCCCTTAATAGTGCAGTCACCAGGGTATTAACCCCTTACTAGTGCAGTCACCAGGGTATTAACCCCTTAATAGTGCAGTCACCAGGGTATTAACCCCTTAATAGTGCAGTCACCAGGGTAATAACCCCTTAATAGTGCAGTCACCAGGGTATTAACCCCTTACTAGTGCAGTCACCAGGGTATTAACCCCTTAATAGTGCAGTCACCAGGGTATTAACCCCTTACTAGTGCAGTCACCAGGGTATTAACCCCTTACTAGTGCAGTCACCAGGGTATTAACCCCTTAATAGTGCAGTCACCAGGGTATTAACCCCTTACTAGTGCAGTCACCAGGGTATTAACCCCTTAATAGTGCAGTCACCAGGGTATTAACCCCTTACTAGTGCAGTCACCAGGGTATTAACCCCTTAATAGTGCAGTCACCAGGGTATTAACCCCTTACTAGTGCAGTCACCAGGGTATTAACCCCTTACTAGTGCAGTCACCAGGGTATTAACCCCTTACTAGTGCAGTCACCAGGGTATTAACCCCTTACTAGTGCAGTCACCAGGGTATTAACCCCTTACTAGTGCAGTCACCAGGGTATTAACCCCTTACTAGTGCAGTCACCAGGGTATTAACCCCTTACTAGTGCAGTCACCAGGGTATTAACCCCTTACTAGTGCAGTCACCAGGGTATTAACCCCTTACTAGTGCAGTCACCAGGGTATTAACCCCTTACTAGTGCAGTCACCAGGGTATTAACCCCTTACTAGTGCAGTCACCAGGGTATTAACCCCTTACTAGTGCAGTCACCAGGGTATTAACCCCTTACTAGTGCAGTCACCAGGGTATTAACCCCTTACTAGTGCAGTCACCAGTGTATTAACCCCTTACTAGTGCAGTTACCAGGGTATTAACCCCTTACTAGTGCAGTCACCAGGGTATTAACCCCTTAATAGTGCAGTCACCAGGGTATTAACCCCTTACTAGTGCAGTCACCAGGGTATTAACCCCTTACTAGTGCAGTCACCAGGGTATTAACCCCTTACTAGTGCAGTCACCAGGGTATTAACCCCTTACTAGTGCAGTCACCAGGGTATTAACCCCTTACTAGTGCAGTCACCAGGGTATTAACCCCTTAATAGTGCAGTCACCAGGGTATTAACCCCTTAATAGTGCAGTCACCAGGGTATTAACCCCTTACTAGTGCAGTCACCAGGGTATTAACCCCTTAATAGTGCAGTTACCCAGGGTATTAACCCCTTAATAGTGCAGTCACCAGGGTAATAACCCCTTAATAGTACAGTCACCAGGGTATTAACCCCTTAATAGTGCAGTCACCAGGGTATTAACCCCTTACTAGTGCAGTCACCAGGGTATTAACCCCTTAATAGTGCAGTCACCAGGGTAATAACCCCTTAATAGTGC
This sequence comes from Hyla sarda, assembly GCF_029499605.1. NCBI lineage: Eukaryota > Metazoa > Chordata > Amphibia > Anura > Hylidae > Hyla > Hyla sarda. The sequence continues at coordinate 467,514 of NC_079197.1, forward strand.
AGTCACCAGGGTATTAACCCCTTACTAGTGCAGTCACCAGGGTATTAACCCCTTAATAGTGCAGTCACCAGGGTATTAACCCCTTAATAGTGCAGTCACCAGGGTATTAACCCCTTACTAGTGCAGTCACCAGGGTATTAACCCCTTAACAGTGCAGTCACCAGGGTATTAACCCCTTAATAGTGCAGTCACCAGGGTATTAACCCCTTAATAGTGCAGTCACCAGGGTATTAACCCCTTACTAGTGCAGTCACCAGGGTATTAACCCCTTAATAGTGCAGTCACCAGGGTATTAACCCCTTAATAGTGCAGTCACCAGGGTATTAACCCCTTAATAGTGCAGTTACCCAGGGTATTAACCCCTTAATAGTGCAGTCACCAGGGTAATAACCCCTTAATAGTGCAGTCACCAGGGTATTAACCCCTTACTATTGCAGTCACCAGGGTATTAACCCCTTAATAGTGCAGTCACCAGGGTATTAACCCCTTAATAGTGCAGTTACCCAGGGTATTAACCCCTTAATAGTGCAGTTACCCAGGGTATTAACCCCTTAATAGTGCAGTCATCAGGGTAATAACCCCTTAATAGTGCAGTCACCAGGGTATTAACCCCTTACTAGTGCAGTCACCAGGGTATTAACCCCTTACTAGTGCAGTTACCAGGGTATTAACCCCTTAATAGTGCAGTCACCAGGGTATTAACCCCTTAACAGTGCAGTCACCAGAGTATTAACCCCTTAATAGTGCAGTTACCCAGGGTATTAACCCCTTAATAGTGCAGTCACCAGGGTATTAACCCCTTACTAGTGCAGTCACCAGGGTATTAACCCCTTAATAGTGCAGTCACCAGGGTATTAACCCCTTAATAGTGCAGTTACCCAGGGTATTAACCCCTTAATAGTGCAGTCACCAGGGTATTAACCCCTTAATAGTGCAGTTACCCAGGGTATTAACCCCTTAATAGTGCAGTCACCAGGGTATTAACCCCTTAATAGTGCAGTCACCAGGGTATTAACTCCTTAATAGTGCAGTCACCAGGGTATTAACCCCTTAATAATGCAGTTACCCAGGGTCTTAACCCCTTATTAGTGCAGTTACGCAGGGTATTAACACCTTAATAGTGCAGTCACCAGGGTATTAACCCCTTAATTGTGCAGTTATCCAGGATATTAACCCCTTAATAGTGCAGTTACCCGGGGTCTTAACCCCTTATTAGTGCAGTTACCCGGGGTATTAACCCCTTAATAGTGCAGTTACCCAGGGTATTAACCCCTTAATAGTGCAGTTACCCAGGGTATTAACCCCTTAATAGTGCAGTCACCAGGGTATTAACCCCTTAATAGTGCAGTTACCCAGGGTATTAACCACTTAATAGTGCAGTCACCAGGGTATTAACCCCTTACTAGTGCAGTCACCAGGGTATTAACCCCTTACTAGTGCAGTCACCAGGGTATTAACCCCTTACTAGTGCAGTCACCAGGGTATTAACCCCTTACTAGTGCAGTCACCAGGGTATTAACCCCTTACTAGTGCAGTCACCAGGGTATTAACCCCTTAATAGTGCAGTCACCAGGGTATTAACCCCTTAATAGTGCAGTCACCAGGGTATTAACCCCTTACTAGTGCAGTCACCAGGGTATTAACCCCTTAATAGTGCAGTTACCCAGGGTATTAACCCCTTAATAGTGCAGTCACCAGGGTAATAACCCCTTAATAGTACAGTCACCAGGGTATTAACCCCTTAATAGTGCAGTCACCAGGGTATTAACCCCTTACTAGTGCAGTCACCAGGGTATTAACCCCTTAATAGTGCAGTCACCAGGGTAATAACCCCTTAATAGTGCAGTCACCAGGGTATTAACCCCTTACTAGTGCAGTCACCAGGGTATTAACCCCTTAATAGTGCAGTCACCAGGGTATTAACCCCTTAATAGTGCAGTCACCAGGGTATTAACCCCTTACTAGTGCAGTCACCAGGGTATTAACCCCTTAACAGTGCAGTCACCAGGGTATTAACCCCTTAATAGTGCAGTCACCAGGGTATTAACCCCTTAATAGTGCAGTCACCAGGGTATTAACCCCTTACTAGTGCAGTCACCAGGGTATTAACCCCTTAATAGTGCAGTCACCAGGGTATTAACCCCTTAATAGTGCAGTCACCAGGGTATTAACCCCTTAATAGTGCAGTTACCCAGGGTATTAACCCCTTAATAGTGCAGTCACCAGGGTAATAACCCCTTAATAGTGCAGTCACCAGGGTATTAACCCCTTACTATTGCAGTCACCAGGGTATTAACCCCTTAATAGTGCAGTCACCAGGGTATTAACCCCTTAATAGTGCAGTTACCCAGGGTATTAACCCCTTAATAGTGCAGTTACCCAGGGTATTAACCCCTTAATAGTGCAGTCATCAGGGTAATAACCCCTTAATAGTGCAGTCACCAGGGTATTAACCCCTTACTAGTGCAGTCACCAGGGTATTAACCCCTTAATAGTGCAGTCACCAGGGTATTAACCCCTTAATAGTGCAGTTACCCAGGGTATTAACCCCTTAATAGTGCAGTCACCAGGGTATTAACCCCTTAATAGTGCAGTTACCCAGGGTATTAACCCCTTAATAGTGCAGTCACCAGGGTATTAACCCCTTAATAGTGCAGTCACCAGGGTATTAACTCCTTAATAGTGCAGTCACCAGGGTATTAACCCCTTAATAATGCAGTTACCCAGGGTCTTAACCCCTTATTAGTGCAGTTACGCAGGGTATTAACACCTTAATAGTGCAGTCACCAGGGTATTAACCCCTTAATTGTGCAGTTATCCAGGATATTAACCCCTTAATAGTGCAGTTACCCGGGGTCTTAACCCCTTATTAGTGCAGTTACCCGGGGTATTAACCCCTTAATAGTGCAGTTACCCAGGGTATTAACCCCTTAATAGTGCAGTTACCCAGGGTATTAACCCCTTAATAGTGCAGTCACCAGGGTATTAACCCCTTAATAGTGCAGTTACCCAGGGTATTAACCACTTAATAGTGCAGTCACCAGGGTATTAACCCCTTACTAGTGCAGTCACCAGGGTATTAACCCCTTACTAGTGCAGTCACCAGGGTATTAACCCCTTACTAGTGCAGTCACCAGGGTATTAACCCCTTACTAGTGCAGTCACCAGGGTATTAACCCCTTACTAGTGCAGTCACCAGGGTATTAACCCCTTAATAGTGCAGTCACCAGGGTATTAACCCCTTAATAGTGCAGTCACCAGGGTATTAACCCCTTACTAGTGCAGTCACCAGGGTATTAACCCCTTAATAGTGCAGTTACCCAGGGTATTAACCCCTTAATAGTGCAGTCACCAGGGTAATAACCCCTTAATAGTACAGTCACCAGGGTATTAACCCCTTAATAGTGCAGTCACCAGGGTATTAACCCCTTACTAGTGCAGTCACCAGGGTATTAACCCCTTAATAGTGCAGTCACCAGGGTAATAACCCCTTAATAGTGCAGTCACCAGGGTATTAACCCCTTACTAGTGCAGTCACCAGGGTATTAACCCCTTAATAGTGCAGTCACCAGGGTATTAACCCCTTAATAGTGCAGTCACCAGGGTATTAACCCCTTACTAGTGCAGTCACCAGGGTATTAACCCCTTAACAGTGCAGTCACCAGGGTATTAACCCCTTAATAGTGCAGTCACCAGGGTATTAACCCCTTAATAGTGCAGTCACCAGGGTATTAACCCCTTACTAGTGCAGTCACCAGGGTATTAACCCCTTAATAGTGCAGTCACCAGGGTATTAACCCCTTAATAGTGCAGTCACCAGGGTATTAACCCCTTAATAGTGCAGTTACCCAGGGTATTAACCCCTTAATAGTGCAGTCACCAGGGTAATAACCCCTTAATAGTGCAGTCACCAGGGTATTAACCCCTTACTATTGCAGTCACCAGGGTATTAACCCCTTAATAGTGCAGTCACCAGGGTATTAACCCCTTAATAGTGCAGTTACCCAGGGTATTAACCCCTTAATAGTGCAGTTACCCAGGGTATTAACCCCTTAATAGTGCAGTCATCAGGGTAATAACCCCTTAATAGTGCAGTCACCAGGGTATTAACCCCTTACTAGTGCAGTCACCAGGGTATTAACCCCTTACTAGTGCAGTCACCAGGGTATTAACCCCTTAATAGTGCAGTCACCAGGGTATTAACCCCTTAACAGTGCAGTCACCAGAGTATTAACCCCTTAATAGTGCAGTTACCCAGGGTATTAACCCCTTAATAGTGCAGTCACCAGGGTATTAACCCCTTACTAGTGCAGTCACCAGGGTATTAACCCCTTAATAGTGCAGTCACCAGGGTATTAACCCCTTAATAGTGCAGTTACCCAGGGTATTAACCCCTTAATAGTGCAGTCACCAGGGTATTAACCCCTTAATAGTGCAGTTACCCAGGGTATTAACCCCTTAATAGTGCAGTCACCAGGGTATTAACCCCTTAATAGTGCAGTCACCAGGGTATTAACTCCTTAATAGTGCAGTCACCAGGGTATTAACCCCTTAATAATGCAGTTACCCAGGGTCTTAACCCCTTATTAGTGCAGTTACGCAGGGTATTAACACCTTAATAGTGCAGTCACCAGGGTATTAACCCCTTAATTGTGCAGTTATCCAGGATATTAACCCCTTAATAGTGCAGTTACCCGGGGTCTTAACCCCTTATTAGTGCAGTTACCCGGGGTATTAACCCCTTAATAGTGCAGTTACCCAGGGTATTAACCCCTTAATAGTGCAGTTACCCAGGGTATTAACCCCTTAATAGTGCAGTCACCAGGGTATTAACCCCTTAATAGTGCAGTTACCCAGGGTATTAACCACTTAATAGTGCAGTCACCAGGGTATTTACCCCTTAATAGTGCAGTTACCCGGGGTATTAACCCCTTAATAGTGCAGTTACCCGGGGTTTTAACCCCTTAATAGTGCAGTTACCCGGGGTATTAACCCCTTAATAGTGCAGTTACCCGGGGTATTAACCCCTTAATAGTGCAGTTACCCAGGGTCTTAACCCCTTAATAGTGCAGTTGCCCAGGGTATTAACCCCTTAATAGTGCAGTTACCGGGGGTCTTAACCCCTTAATAGTGCAGATACCCAAGGTATTAACCCCTTAATAGTGCAGTTATCCAGGGTATTAACCCCTCAATAGTGCAGTTACCCGGGGTCTTAACCCCTTATTAGTGCAGTTACGCAGGGTCTTAACCCCTTAATAGTGCAGTCACCAGGGTATTAACCCCTTAATTGTGCAGTTTTCCAGGGTATTAACCCCTCAATAGTGCAGTTACCCGGAGTATTAACCCCTTAATAGTGCAATTACCCAGGGTCTTAACCCCTTAGTAGTGCAGTTACCCAGAGTATTAACCCCTTAATAGTGCAGTCACCAGGGTATTAACCCCTTAATAGTGCAGTTACCTGGGGTATTAACCCCTTAATAGTGCAGTTACCCGGGGTATTAACCCCTTAATAGTGCAGTTACCCGGGGTATTAACCCCTTAATAGTGCAGTTACCCGGGGTATTAACCCCTTAATAGTGCAGTTACCCAGGGTCTTAACCCCTTAGTAGTGCAGTTACCCAGAGTATTAACCCCTTAATAGTGCAGTTACCCAGGGTATTAACCCCTTAATAGTGCAGTTACCCAGGGTATTAACCCCTTAATAGTGCAGTCACCAGGGTATTAACCCCTTAATAGTGCAGTTGCCCAGGTTCTTAACCCCTTAATAGTGCAGTCATCAGGGTATTAACCCCTTAATAGTGCAGTTACCCAGGGTATTAACCCCTTAATAGTGCAGTCACCAGGGTATTAACCCCATAATAGTGCAGTTACCCAGGGTATTAACCCCTTAATAGTGCAGTCACCAGGGTATTAACCCCTTAATAGTGCAGTTACCCGGGGTCTTAACCCCTTAATAGTGCAGTCACCAGGGTATTAACCTCTTAATAGTGCAGTTACCCAGGGTCTTAACCCCTTATTAGTGCAGTTACGCAGGGTATTAACCCCTTAATTGTGCAGTTATCCAGGGTATTAACCCCTTAATAATGTAGTTACCCGGGGTCTTAACCCCTTAATAGTGCAGTTACCAGGGTATTAACCCCTTAATAGTGCAGTTACCCGGGGTATTAACCCCTTAATAGTGCAGTTACCAGGGTATTAACCCCTTAATAGTGCAGTTACCCGGGGTATTAACCCCTTAATAGTGCAGTTACCAAGGGTATTAACCCCTTAATAGTGCAGTTACCTAGGGTATTAACCCCTTAATAGTGCAGTTACCCGGGGTATTAACCCCTTAATAGTGCAGTCACCAGGGTATTAACCCCTTAATAATGCAGTTACCCAGGGTATTAACCCCTTAATAGTGCAGTTACCCAGGGTATTAACCCCTTAATAGTGCAGTTACCCAGGGTATTAACCCCTTAATAGTGCAGTCACCAGGGTATTAACCCCTTAATAGTGCAGTCACCCAGGGTATTAACCCCTTAATAGTGCAGTTACCCAGGGTCTTAACACCTTAATAGTGCAGTTACCCAGGGTCTTAACCCCTTAATAGTGCAGTTACCCGGGGTATTAACCCCTTAATAGTGCAGTTACCCAGGGTCTTAACCCCTTAATAGTGCAGTTACCCGGGGTATTAACCCCTTAATTGTGCAGTTACCCAGGGTATAAACCCCTTAATAGTGCAGTTACTCAGGGTATTAACCCCTTAATTGTGCAGTTACCCAGGGTATTAACCCCTTAATTGTGCAGATACCCAGGGTCTTAAACCCTTAAGGACCAAGCCCATTTTGGCCAATTTTATTTTTGCGTTTTTTAGTACCATATTTGTGTATATGTGATTTTTTTTTTTTTTTAAGTTTACGCCGTCCACTGTACGGGATCATTAACATTATATTTTGATAGATCGGACATTTGCGCACATGGCGATACCAAATATGTTTAATAATTATAACTTTTTATGCTTTTTTGAGTAAAATAGGAAAAAGGGATGATTTAAAGTTTTATTGGAGGGCGGATTTTAAACATTCATTTTTTACTAATTTTAACTCATTATGTCCCCATAGAGGACTATTCATGGCAATCATCAGATTGCCAATACTGTTCAGTGCTATTCATAGACATACACTACATAGGCATAGCACTGATCAGTATTATCGGTGATCTTCTGCTCTTGTCTGCTAGAAGGCAGATCTGTGCGATCAGATCAGTGATTTCAAGTGCCGCACTGCCGCAAATGCCCTGATCTGTATTGATTACGGCATCTGAGGGGTTAATGGCGGACATCAGTGTGATCGCTGATGTCCGCTATTACCGGCGAGTCCCTTGCTGCCGATAGCAGCCGGGACCTGCTGTGCATGACGCAGGACTGCTCTAATGTCATGTACGGGAAGTAAATGTACGTCCTGGTGCGCAAAGTATCTCCGCACCAGGTTGTACATTTACGTTTGTGGTCGTTAAGGGGTTAAAAGGATGCAGGGAATAATGGGGTATGGGAACTGCTCACCTTATAGTGTTGCGCACATGTATGTAGGATTTTAATCCAATTTATTGGGAGCCGCTCACCGTCGGTACCACTAGGCAACGGTGCAGGAACATGCAGAGTTGGGGAGGATAAGGGTTTCCCGGCAGGGATGACCTTGTCTGTGAAAATCTGACTTCTGGCTTGAAGCGCGAACCCAGACATGACAGGATGCACGCTTTCTTTTGAATGGTTTTTATTTCACACAAAAACGAAAAGACAATTGCAGCAGACAACGCGTTTCAAAGGGTACTCCCTTCTTCATCAGGTCCTGCAGGGAAACCCTCATAAAATACATGGGGTCACCTCCCACACCCTGCCCCTCCACTATATAACTCTCACCCTGTGACCTCCACAAGATCAGCACACTCCTCTCCTGAAATACTCTGTACTGCTGTGGACCCTGCTCCTCCACTATATAACTCTCACCCTGTGACCTCCACATGATCAGCACACTCCTCTCCTGAAATACTCTGTACTGCTGTGGACCCTGCTCCTCCACTATATAACTCTCATCCTGTGACCTCCACATGATCAGCACACTCCTCTCCTGAAATACTCTGTACTGCTGTGGACCCTGCTCCTCCACATGATCAGCACACTCCTCTCCTGAAATAATCTGTACTGCTGTGGACCCTGCTTCTCCACTATATAACTCTCACCCTGCTCCTCCACTATATAATTCTCACCCTTTGACCTCCACATGATCAGCACACTCCTCTCCTGAAATACTCTGTACTGCTGTGGACCCTGCTCCTCCACTATATAACTCTCACCCAGTGACCTCCACATAATCAGGTCCTGCAGGGAAACCCTCATAAAATACATGGGGTCACCTCCCACACCCTGCCCCTCCACTATATAACTCTCACCCTGTGACCTCCACAAGATCAGCACACTCCTCTCCTGAAATACTCTGTACTGCTGTGGACCCTGCTCCTCCACTATATAACTCTCACCATGTGACCTCCACATGATCAGCACACTCCTCTCCTGAAATACTCTGTACTGCTGTGGACCCTGCTCCTCCACTATATAACTCTCATCCTGTGACCTCCACATGATCAGCACACTCCTCTCCTGAAATACTCTGTACTGCTGTGGACCCTGCTCCTCCACTATATAACTCTCATCCTGTGACCTCCACATGATCAGCACACTCCTCTCCTGAAATACTCTGTACTGCTGTGGACCCTGCTCCTCCACCATATAACTCTCACCCTGTGACCTCCACATGATCAGCACACTCCTCTCCTGAAATATTCTGTACTGCTGTGGACCCTGCTTCTCCACTATATAACTCTCACCCTGCTCCTCCACTATATAATTCTCACCCTTTGACCTCCACATGATCAGCACACTCCTCTCCTGAAATACTCTGTACTGCTGTGGACCCTGCTCCTCCACTATATAACTCTCACCCAGTGACCTCCACATAATCAGCACACCCCTCTCCTGAAATACTCTGTACTGCTGTGGACCCTGCTCCTCTACTATATAACTCTCACCCTCTGACCTCCACATAATCAGCACACCCCTCTCCTGAAATACTCTGTACTGCTGTGGACCCTGCTCCTCTACTATATAACTCTCACCCTCTGACCTCCACATAATCAGCACACTCCTCTCTTGAAATACTCTGTACTGCTGTGGACCCTGCTCCTCCACTATATAACTCTCACCCTGTGACCTCCACATGATCAGCACACTCCTCTCCTGAAATACTCTGTACTGCTGTGGACCCTGCTCCTCTACTATATAACTCTCACCCTCTGACCCCCACATAATCAGCACACTCCTCTCTTAAAATACTCTGTACTGCTGTGGACCCTGCTCCTCCACTATATAACTCTCACCCTGTGACCTCCACATGATCAGCACACTCCTCTCCTGAAATACTCTGTACTGCTGTGGACCCTGCTCCTCCACTATATAACTCTCACCATGTGACCTCCACATGATCAGCACACTCATCTCCTTAAATACACTGTACTGCTGTGGACCCTGCTCCTCTACAATATAACTCTCACCCTGTGACCTCCACATAATCAGCACACTCCTCTCCTGAAATACTCTGTACTGCTGTGGACCCTGCTCCTCCACTATATAACTCTCACCATGTGACCTCCACATGATCAGCACACTCATCTCCTTAAATACACTGTACTGCTGTGGACCCTGCTCCTCTACAATATAACTCTCACCCTGTGACCTCCACATGATCAGTACACTCCTCTCCTGTATACTCTGTACTGCTGTGGACCCTCTGTACACTCCTCTCCTGTATACTCTGTACTGCTGCTCCACCACTATATAACTCTCACCCTGTGACCTCCACATGATCAGCACACTCCTCTCTTGAAATACTCTGTACTGCTGTGGACCCTGCTCCACCACTATATAACTCTCACCCTGTGACCTCCACATGATCAGCACACTCCTCTCCTGAAATACTCTGTACTGCTGTGGACCCTGCTCCTCCACTATATAACTCTCACCCGGTGACCTCCACATGATCAGCACACCCCTCTCCTGTAATACTCTGTACTGTTGTGGACCCTGCTCCTCCACTATATAACTCTCACCCTGTACCCTCCACACGATCATTACACTCCTCTTCTGTATACTCTGTACTGCTGTGGACCCTGCTCCTCAAATATATAACTCTCACCTTGTACCCTCCACATGATCAGCACACTCCTCTCCTGAAATACTCTGTACTGCTGTGGACCCTGCTCCACCACTATATAACTCTCACCCTGTGACCTCCACAAGATCAGTACACTCCTCTCCAGGAATACTCTGTACTCCTCTGGACCCTGCTCCTCCACTATATAACTCTCACCCTGTGACCTCCACATGATCAGCACACTTCTCTCCTGAAATACTCTGTACTGCTGTGGACCCTGCTCCTCCACTATATAACTCTCCCCCTGTGACTTCCCACATGGTCAGTACACTCCTATCCTGAAATAATCTGTACTGCTGTGGACCCTGCTCCTCCACTGTATAACTCTCACCCTGTGACCTCCACATGATCAGCACACTCCTCTCCTGAAATATTCTGTACTGCTGTGGACCCTGCTCCTCCACTATATAACTCTCATCCTGTGACCTCCACATGATCAGCACACTCCTCTCCTGAAATATTCTGTACTGCTGTGGACCCTGCTCCTCCGCTATATAACTCTCACCCTGTGACCTCCACATGATCAGCACACTCCTCTCCTGAAATATTCTGTACTGCTGTGGACCCTGTTCCTCCACTATATAACTCTCACCCTGTGACCTCCACATGATCAGCACACTCCTCTCCTGAAATACTCTGTACTGCTGTGGACCCTGCTCCTCCACTATATAACTCTCATCCTGTGACCTCCCACATGATCAGCACACTCCTCTCCTGAAATACTCTGTACTGCTGTGGACCCTGCTCCTCCACTATATAACTCTCATCCTGTGACCTCCACAAGATCAGTACACTCCTATCCTGAAATAATCTGTACTGCTGTGGACCCTGCTCCTCCACTGTATAACTCTCACCCTGTGACCTCCACATGATCAGCACACTCCTCTCCTGAAATATTCTGTACTGCTGTGGACCCTGCTCCTCCACTATATAACTCTCATCCTGTGACCTCCACATGATCAGCACACTCCTCTCCTGAAATATTCTGTACTGCTGTGGACCCTGTTCCTCCACTATATAACTCTCACCCTGTAACCTCCACATGATCAGCACACTCCTCTCCTGAAATACTCTGTACTGCTGTGGACCCTGCTCCTCCACTATATAACTCTCACCCTGTGACCTCCACATGATCAGCACACTCCTCTCCTGAAATACTCTGTACTGCTGTGGACCCTGCTCCTCCACTATATAACTCTCATCCTGTGACCTCCCACATGATCAGCACACTCCTCTCCTGAAATACTCTGTACTGCTGTGGACCCTGCTCCTCCACTATATAACTTTCACCCTGTGACCTCCACAAGATCAGTACACTCCTCTCCAGGAATACTCTGTACTCCTCTGGACCCTGCTCCTCCACTATATAACTCTCACCCTGTGACCTCCACATGATCAGCACACTCCTCTCCTGAAATACTCTGCACTGCTGTGGACCCTGCTCCTCCACTATATAACTCTCCCCCTGTGACTTCCCACATGGTCAGTACACTCCTATCCTGAAATAATCTGTACTGCTGTGGACCCTGCTCCTCCACTGTATAACTCTCACCCTGTGACCTCCACATGATCAGCACACTCCTCTCCTGAAATATTCTGTACTGCTGTGGACCCTGCTCCTCCACTATATAACTCTCATCCTGTGACCTCCACATGATCAGCACACTCCTCTCCTGAAATATTCTGTACTGCTGTGGACCCTGCTCCTCCACTATATAACTCTCATCCTGTGACCTCCCACATGATCAGCACACTCCTCTCCTGAAATACTCTGTACTGCTGTGGACCCTGCTCCTCCACTATATAACTCTCACCCTGTGACCTTCACATGATCAGCACACTCCTCTCCTGAAATACTATGCACTGCTGTGGACCCTGCTCCTCCACTATATAACTCTCATCCTGTGACCTCCACATGATCAGCACACTTCTCTCCTGAAATACTCTGTACTGCTGTGGACCCTGCTCCTCCACTATATAACTCTCACCCTATGACCTCCACATGATCCGCACATTCCTCTCCTGAAATACTCTGCACTGCTGTGGACCCTGCTCCTCCACTTTATACCCCTCACCCTGTAACCTCCCACATGATCAGCACACTCCTCTCCTGAAATACTCTGTACTGCTGTGGACCCTGCTCCCCTACTATATAACTATCACTCTGGACCCTCCACATGATCAGCACACTCCTCTCCTGAAATACTCTGTACTGCTGTGGACCCTGCTCCCCTACTATATAACTCTCATCCTGTGACCTCCACATGATCAGCACACTCCTCTCTTGAAATACTCTGTACTGCTGTGCACCCTGCTCCTCAAATATATAACTCTCACCTTGTGACCTCCACATGATCAGCACACTCCTCTCCTGAAGTACTCTGTACTGCTGTGGACCCTGCTCCTCCACTATATAACTCTCACCCTGTGACCTCCACATGATCAGCACACCCCTCTCCTGTAATACTCTGTACTGCTGTGGACCCTGCTCCTCAAATATATAACTCTCACCCTGTACCCTCCACATGATCAGCACACTCCTCTCCTGTAATACTCTGTACTGCTGTGGACTCTGCTCCTCCACTATATAACACTCACTCTGTGACCTCCACATGATCAGCACACTCCTCTCCTGAAATACTCTGTACTGCTGTGGACCCTGCTCCTCCACTATATAACTCTCATCCTGTGACCTCCACATGATCAGCACACTCCTCTCCTGAAATACTCTGTACTGCTGTGGACCCTGCTCCTCCACTATATAACTCTCACCCTGTGACCTCCACATGATCAGTACGCTCCTCTCCTGAAATACTCTGTACTGCTGTGGACCCTGTGCCTCTACAATATAACTCTCATCCTGTGACCTCCACATAATCAGCACACTCCTCTCCTGAAATACTCTGTACTGCTGTGGACCCTGCTCCTCCACTATATACCCCTCACCCTGTGACCTCCACATGATCAGCACACTCCTCTCCTGTAATACTCTGTACTCCTGTGGACCCTGCTCCTCAAATATATAACTCTCACCCTGTACCCTCCACATGATCAGCACACTCCTCTCCTGAAATACTCTGTACTGCTGTGGACCCTGCTCCTCCACTATATAACTCTCACCCTGTGACCTCCCACATGATCAGTACACTCCTCTCCTGAAATACTCTGTACTGCTGTGGACCCTGCTCCACCACTATATAACTCTCACTCTGTGACCTCCACATGATCAGTACACTCCTCTCCTGAAATACTCTGTACTGCTGTGGACCCTGCTCCTCCACTATATAACTCTCATCCTGTGACCTCCACATAATCAACACACTCCTTTCCTGAAATACTCTGTACTGCTGTGGACCCTGCTCCTCCACTATATAACTCTCATCCTGTGACCTCCACATGATCAGTACACTCCTCTCCTGTAATATTCTGTACTGCTGTGGACCCTGCTCCTCAAATATATAACTCTCACCCTGTACCCTCCACATGATCAGCACACTCCTCTCCTGAAATACTCTGTACTGCTGTGGACCCTGCTCCTCCACTATATAACTCTCATCCTGTGACCTCCACATAATCAACACACTCCTCTCCTGAAATACTCTGTACTGCTGTAGACTGTGCTCCTCTACTATATAACTCTCACCCTGCTTCTCCACTATATAACAGACACTTTCTTCCCCAGCAGTCAGACCTCATTGTGGTGCTGTTGGTAATGCAGAGTTCTCAGCTGCCTCTAGAGGGTGACAAATCACTATGAATGTAAAACGTCCCATAGAAGATATTTCCCATCTCCAGGAGGGGTCAGAGGGTAAGGTCTCCCCAGGGGTCATCGCTGTGGCTGATTCTGTTCTTTTCCTCTGTCCGTGGTGACTACACATGTCTGGAAGAAGCTTCTCTGTTCTTCTGCACGGAGGAGCGAATCGATGGGTCCAACCCGAGACCCCCAATCGCAGGAATAGGAGCCCCTTATCCCCCAGTGAGGAGCATAGCCGGCACCCTCCACTGTCAGAGGACCTTGGTAACATCCACAAGAGCTGCACTCACATAGGGAATTGAGCGGTGGTGGATAGTGATCTCTGGGACTTGTAGTACTCCTCGCTATCAGACCCCACTATTCCCTTATCTTGGGGATAGTCTGTGTTCTTCTATCGACCATTACAAAAATATCTTTCTTCCAGACACAGTCGTGCTGCCCTCTACAGGACACAGGGATATCCTGGTCACGCTGCAACCACATTACATAAGTAATAGCTGCCGGAAGGTGGCGCAGACTGGAAGAGCGGAGCAGCAGGACGGGCGGCCAGCAAGTTACCAACATGTCAGCCCCAGTGCTCTCCAGGGACTTCAGGGGGGCCTAAAACTATATATGGGGGCACAGAGGGGCCTACAGCTATATATGGGGGCACAGAGGAGCCTACAGCTATATATGGGGGGCACAGAGGGGCCTACAACTATATATGGGGGGCACAGAGGAGCCTACAACTATATATGGGGGCACAGAGGGGCCTACAGCTATATATGGGGGCACAGAGGGGCCTACAACTATATATGGGGGGCACAGAGGAGCCTACAACTATATATGGGGGCACAGAGGGGCCTACAACTATATATGGGCGCACAGAGGAGCCTACAACTATATATGGGGGCACAGAGGGGCCTACAACTATATATGGGGGCACAGAGGGGCCTACAACTATATATGGGGGCACAGAGGGGCCTACAACTATATATGGGGGCACAGAGGGGCCTACAACTATATATGGGGGGCACAGAGGAGCCTAAAACTATATATGGGGGGCACAGAGGAGCCTACAGCTATATATGGGGGCACAGAGGGGCCTACAGCTATATATGGGGGCACAGAGGAGCCTACAGCTATATATGGGGGCACAGAGGAGCCTACAACTATATATGCTGGGCACAGAGGGGCCTACAACTATATATGGGGGGCACAGAGGAGCCTACAACTATATATGGGGGGCACAGAGGAGCCTACAACTATATATGGGGGGCACAGAGGAGCCTACAACTATATATGGGGGGCACAGAGGAGCCTACAACTATATATGGGGGGCACAGAGGGGCCTACAACTATATATGGGGGGCACAGAGGAGCCTACAACTATATATGGGGGGCACAGAGGAGCCTACAACTATATATGGGGGGCACAGAGGAGCCTACAACTATATATGGGGGGCACAGAGGAGCCTACAACTATATATGGGGGCACAGAGGGACCTACAACTATATACGGGGGCACAGAGGGGCCTACAACTATATACGGGGGCACAGAGGGGCCTACAACTATATACGGGGGTACAGAGGGGCCTACAACTATATATGGGGGCACAGAGGAGCCTACAACTATATATGGGGGCACAGAGGAGCCTACAACTATATATGGGGGGCACAGAGGAGCCTACAACTATATATGGGGGGCACAGAGGAGCCTACAGCTATATATGGGGGCACAGAGGAGCCTACAGCTATATATGGGGGGCACAGAGGGGCCTACAACTATATATGGGGGGCACAGAGGGGCCTACAACTATATATGGGGGCACAGAGGGGCCTACAGCTATATATGGGGGCACAGAGGGGCCTACAACTATATATGGGGGGCACAGAGGAGCCTACAACTATATATGGGGGCACAGAGGGGCCTACAACTATATATGGGCGCACAGAGGGGCCTACAACTATATATGGGGGCACAGAGGGGCCTACAACTATATATGGGGGCACAGAGGGGCCTACAACTATATATGGGGGCACAGAGGGGCCTACAACTATATATGGGGGCACAGAGGGGCCTACAACTATATATGGGGGGCACAGAGGAGCCTAAAACTATATATGGGGGGCACAGAGGAGCCTACAGCTATATATGGGGGCACAGAGGGGCCTACAGCTATATATGGGGGCACAGAGGAGCCTACAGCTATATATGGGGGGCACAGAGGAGCCTACAACTATATATGCTGGGCACAGAGGGGCCTACAACTATATATGGGGGGCACAGAGGAGCCTACAACTATATATGGGGGGCACAGAGGAGCCTACAACTATATATGGGGGGCACAGAGGAGCCTACAACTATATATGGGGGCACAGAGGAGCCTACAACTATATATGGGGGCACAGAGGAGCCTACAACTATATATGGGGGGCACAGAGGAGCCTACAACTGTATATGGGGGCACAGAGGAGCCTACAACTGTATATGGGGGCACAGAGGAGCCTACAACTGTATATGGGGGGCACAGAGGAGCCTACAACTATATATGGGGGGCACAGAGGGGCCTACAGCTATATATGGGGTACAGAGGAGCCTACAACTATATATGGGGGTACAGAGGGGCCTACAACTATATATGGGGGCACAGAGGAGCCTACAACTATATATGGGGGGCACAGAGGAGCCTACAACTATATATGGGGGGCACAGAGGAGCTTACAACTATATATGGGGGGCACAGAGGAGCTTACAACTATATATGGGGGCACAGAGGAACCTACAACTATATATGGGGGGCACAGAGGAGCCTACAACTATATATGGGGGGCACAGAGGAGCCTACAACTATATATGGGGGGCACAGAGGAGCTTACAACTATATATGGGGGCACAGAGGAGCCTACAACTATATATGGGGGGACAGAGGGGCCTACAACTATATATGGGGGGCACAGAGGAGCCTACAACTATATATGGGGGGCACAGAGGAGCCTACAACTATATATGGGGGCACAGAGGAGCCTACAACTATATATGGGGGGCACAGAGGAGCCTACAACTATATATGGGGGGCACAGAGGAGCCTACAACTATATATGGGGGGTACAGAGGAGCCTACAACTATATATGGGGGGGCACAGAGGAGCCTACAACTATATATGGGGGGCACAGAGGAGCCTACAACTATATATGGGGGGCACAGAGGAGCCTACAACTATATATGGGGGTACAGAGGAGCCTACAACTATATATGGGGGGCACAGAGGAGCCTACAACTATATATGGGGGGGCACAGAGGAGCCTACAACTATATATGGGGGGCACAGAGGAGCCTACAACTATATATGGGGGGCACAGAGGAGCCTACAACTATATATGGGGGGCACAGAGGAGCCTACAACTATATATGGGGGGCACAGAGGAGCCTACAACTATATATGGGGGTACAGAGGAGCCTACAACTATATATGGGGGTACAGAGGAGCCTACAACAATATGGTCCTGTTGCAACCCCCCCCCCCCCCCCATTGCTGTGACCACAACAACAATTGCTTTCATGTCTCCAAACTGGATTTTTAACTTTTGCATAACTACAACTCCCAGCATGCCTGGACAGCTGTTTTCTGTCTGGGCATGCTGAGAGTTGTAGTTTTGCAACAGCTGGAAGTCCACAGTCCCCTTCCCTCCGTGCGATGACAGACACGTCCATAATAAATTTGTCAGCCAAAAATGGCTCCTTACCCCCAGAAAAGAAAGCTGTATAGTCTTGGCCACTAGGTGTCGCACTTCTCTACAGTCTGTCGTCCACTGCTTGTTGTCAGGGAATTCTGTCTTTAGTAATAGAGAAAACATTAAAGTGTGGCGGGGCTCAGTGCAGACACGGAACACGGGATGTGGGATAAGTGTTGTGTCCAAACTGCAGCCAGTAGCCGTCCAAGCTTACTGTAGTGTCGTTTTGCAATAGCTGGGGTGCCTCTTCGCCACCCCCCCCCCCTTGTGACGTCACGCCCCCTCAACGTAGGTCAGTGGGAGGAGGCGTGACTGTGTACATACATTACTTATCCTGTACTGATCCTGAGTTATATCCTGTATTATACTCCAGAGCTGCACTCACTATTCTGCTGGTGAGATCACTGTGTACATACATTACATTACTTATCCTGTACTGATCCTGAGTTATATCCTGTATTATACTCCAGAGCTGCACTCACTATTCTGCTGGTGAGATCACTGTGTACATACATTACATTACTTATCCTTTACTGATCCTGAGTTATATCCTGTATTATACTCCAGAGCTGTACTCACTATTCTGCTGGTGAGGTCACTGTGTACATACATTACTTATCCTGTACTGATCCTGAGTTATATCCGGTATTATACTCCAGAGCTGTACTCACTATTCTGCTGGTGAGATCACTGTGTACATACATTACATTACTTATCCTTTACTGATCCTGAGTTATATCCTGTATTATACTCCAGAGCTGTACTCACTATTCTGCTGGTGAGGTCACTGTGTACATACATTACTTATCCAGTACTGATCCTGAGTTATATCCTGTATTATACTCCAGAGCTGTACTCACTATTCTGCTGGTGAGGTCACTGTGTACATACATTACATTACTTATCCTGTACTGATCCTGAGTTATATCCTGTATTATACTCCAGAGCTGTACTCACTATTCTGGTGGTGGGGTCACTGTGTACATACAGTACATTACTTATCCTGTACTGATCCTGAGTTATATATCAGACAGGAGGCTCGTATCTTGCATTAATCTTTCTTTATTAATGCCCATAGCAGAAAATTAAACTTTCAGATTAATGTATTGAAAGAAAAATGCTTTGCAAAACTACATCTCCCAGCAGCCCCTTTGAGGACTAGTAGCCAATCATATGCCGATGACCTCTATAAAGGGAACTGCTGTGCCATAACTCCTCCTCTTTCTTTCTGCTCATAGCGACAGATAAGTATTTCTCTTCACACTGTATTCATAAATATAAGTTTTTTCCTTACTAACATTCGGGGGTACTCTATCGGTATACCCGTCCTTATCCCTGCTGGTGTCTGCGTCGCGTTCATCAGCCGGGTGTTACTAAATCCTATTAAATTCTATTTCCCTCACGGACACGGCACTTGTTGCACAGTGTCCCCAGTTTTCACATTCTATATTTTTCCGGCGCAGGTCGCCCCACTGACGACCCTGCGCTCCGTTCTTTGTTCCCCTTTATTCATTCATACCTTTCTCCCGGCGCCATATTGCGGCGCCATTTTCTCCTTCTCCCTCAGTTCACTGTTCCCGCCGCTCTCTGCCTTCCCGCGCGTCTGACGCGCTCGGAGGGGCGGTCCGTTCTAGGGGCGGCAACCAACGACCAGAGACTCGGAGTGGCGTAATCTCGCGAGATTTCGTCCCCGGGCTCTCTAGCTCCGCTGTACCTCTCACCACAGCCCTCAGTTCAGCGCTGTCGGTGAGGAGAGTCAGAGCCTGAGCGTTACGGAGCATCTGTGCAGTTATTAACAGGTTTTTTTCCTGTCCTCCTGTCCTCCTGTGCTACTGTTCCCCTATAGGCCCCTTCCCTGGCAGGTCTACCCTTGACCTCCCTCTCAGAACCCTATATATATACCACTTAGATAGATATATATATATATACTTACCTATATTTCTCTGATATGTCTGAGGAGGCCAATACCAGCTCCCTTCCTGGGATGAGCTCCCAATCTGAAGCAGCGCAGTTCATGAATGCTGCACAAATTCAGGAACTGATTAGCAAGTCAGTTCAGGCGGCCCTTGCATCTGCCGCTTTACCGTCAGGGTCTCATCAACCCTTACCACCAATGTCACTGCCAATCGCAAATGACCCGATTATTAAGAAAGGCAAAGCCTCGCACAAGCGTAAGCACACAGTGCCCGCTCACGACTCCCCGGCAGGGGAAGATAATTCCATGCTCCGGGCAACCTCTATCACGGTTAGCCAACCCACTTTACCTTCAGACTCTCTCCGACCCTCGGGCCTCGAGGAGATAACAACTAAGAGGCATAGATCCGCCAGGCGGGCAAAGCCAGATTCTTATGTGGACACCTCTGAGGAGGATACGTCCGGAGAATCTGAATCCTCTGCAGAGTCTGACGCATATGATGAGGAAAGCGGGACTACTGCGTTTCCCAACAACGCTACCCCTGAAATCCAGGGCGAAATAATTCTTGACTCTCTCGGAGAGCCATTTTTTGACCCGGATGCGATTTCCCACCCTCGCTCCGGAGATTGGGCACCTCTCCTACAGGTCTCTAGTTTTATAGAACACTGGACCCGTAGGTCCCTGGGGAGATCAAATAGGAGTAAACTTAAGGCAGAATGCCCTAGACCCTCGATTCCGAGGAAAGTGACCGATACTCCAACGGTAGATCCCATCCTCGTTAAATACCTTACCAAAAATGGTAAATTTCCAAAAAAGGGCATTGAACGGTCCTTTAGATCAATACAGGACCGTATCCTGGATCTTCTAGGGCCTTTGACGAAGATCCTAAATCTTTCTGAGCAGGCCGTTGCATCCAGCCAGCCTGTGGATCTCACCCCTCCTATCGGCCTCCATCCAGGCCATATTTCCGGCCCCCCTTCACTATCGGGCCCTTCAGAGACTAAAAACACTACACCTCCGACAAGGCCTCAGATATGTGGACGAGGTACCCCTCTGTCCGGAAGCCAAGGAGGAACTACAGTGGTGGCTGCGTCATGCCGTCGACTGGAATGGCAAGACCATATTCAACTCCAGCCCGGACTTCATTATAGAGTCGGATGCGAGCCGACAGGGCTGGGGCGCTCGGTGCGGAGAGTCCTCTACAGGAGGGACGTGGTCCGCATAGGAATCTCTATTACAAATCAACGCGCTGGAATTGCTGGCGGCATTCTTCGCCATAAAAAGTTTCTTACCACACGCATTCAAATGCTGCGTGTTGTTGCGCATGGACAATGTGACAGCGGTTCAATACGTCAACCGCTTGGGAGGTGCGAGATCCATAATCCTGGCGGATATCGCAAAAGATTTTTGGCACTTCTGTCTTCTCCGCGACATAGTTCCAGTGGCGGAATACATTCCGGGGGTTTCCAACTCAGTGGCAGACTGGAATTCCCGTTACATGATCGATGCCAGCGACTGGAAGCTGGATCGATCAGTATTCCTGGCGTTACAGCGACTCTGGGGTCCATGTAGTTTTGCAAAGCGTTTTTCTTTCAATACATTAACCTGAAAGTTTAATTTTCTGCTATGGGCATTAATAAAGAAAGATTAATGCAAGATACACGCCTCCTGCCTTCATATAACTAATATTTTCCGTCGCGGAAGCTAGGAAAATCTCGATTTATATCCTGTATTATACTCAAGAGCTGTACTCACTATTCTGCTGGTGAGATCACTGTGTACATACATTACATTACTTATCCTGTACTGATCCTGAGTTATATCCTGTATTATACCCCAGAGCTGTACTCACTATTCTGCTGGTGGGGTCACTGTGTATATACATTACATTACTTATCCTGTACTGATCCTGAGTTATATCCTGTATTATACTCCAGAGCTGTACTCACTATTCTGCTGGTGAGGTCACTGTGTACATACATTACATTACTTATCCTGTACTGATCCTGAGTTATATCCTGTATTATACTCCAGAGCTGCACTCACTATTCTGCTGGTGAGATCACTGTGTACATACATTACATTACTTATCCTGCACTGATCCTGAGTTATATCCTGTATTATACCCCAGAGCTGTACTCACTATTCTGCTGGTGGAGATTTCCCCCAATACCCATAAAACCCTTTTACAACATTTCATCTCATTATTTTTTATATGATTTATTATAACAAAACATTTGTGTACAAAGCCATAAAAAACATTATAAACTACATCTTTGCAGATAGATACAATATTTTTCACTACATTCTAGTCTTTTTTATTTTTTCTCCATTTAGTTTTACAAGATGGCGTCTGGCGCTCCGGGTGATCGCCCAAATTATATGACGCACTGGATAGTACTGCTCTCCTCAGTGCTGATTCACTTTTTACGTCCTTTTCGGAAACACTTTGGCGCGGATGATATTGTGGGTAAATCACAGGCATCCTGACATCCATTTGTTCGTATGAGCGTCCATTGCTGAAACGTCTTTGTGAGATGATAGTTCACAGTGCAGGATCGGCGCGGGCGCGTGTAACCTGAGACGCCGTACGGTCAGTGATATTCACGTAGACTTTTTAAACAAAATCCACTGTATCGGAATCTCTATATACAAAGCTTAGGATGGCCACAGGCTTGTACCAGAAAGTCACTTCTTTGTGTTCGTTCTCTGGGGCGCGGAGGGTGCGACCAGAAACCGTGAGAACAGTCGACTACGGAGGGAGAGAGGGGACAACAGGGACAACAAACCGTGCGACAATCATAAAAAAGGTTAAAAAAAAAAAATACATCAGTCTATGAGGAGATTTTACACAAGCTGCATTTTTTTTTGTCGTTTCCCATTGAGATCTGGAAAAAAGTGATTGGAAGAAAAGTACATTCAAGTTTTAGTGAAGGTCCGACCGTAATACTGGAGGAGGGGCGGCGGCCGCCGGCTGCGCACAATATATAGATTTGTCTCTTTTCGTACAAGGTTTTTGGCAGCGGAGGCAGAGTTGTTTTGTTCTATGTAAAGTATGGAGGACGAGGGGGCGCAGAATAAATACAACGTAATACACCGAATCTGTCCTTACACTTTCCACAATAGATGTCTATATAAAAAAATAAAAAAAACTTAAGGCAGGAATCTAAAAAATGTTTTTTTAATAAAAAATTTGGAGAAAAAGTGTAAAACATAAATAAAAGGGGCAGCGCCGTACGGTTCGGGTCTCCGGTCAATAAATAAAAGACAATTGTTCATGTCATCTCTCGTATATAAAATCGTATAAAAATGTTTTTTTTTTATTAGTCTTTGCCAGTGTGCGACGTGGACCGGCAGCAGGGGAGGGGGTGCGCAACTTATTTAAAGGCCTCGGGAATGTGGTTGTGCTGTGGCTGTATATTCGTGGGGGGGCTGGATATACCCTCAGACCAGTCAGACATGTTGGAATGGGGGGAGGAGCTTGACCACTGGTCAGGTGACTCCGGTGATGGGGTCAGGAATGGGTGGTCAGAGACCTGCAGCTGGTGGCTGGGGGTGTTGTCCATGGGGGAGGAGTAGCTGTGCTGGGAGGGCGGGGTAAGGAATTGGGTGGTGGACATGGACTGGGTCAGGGTGGTCGGCATGGAGCCGCTCAGGATCTGGTTGTCCTGGGACATGATGGAGCGAAGGCCGTTGCTCGTCAGTTGCTGAATGTCTGATTGGGCCAAGTCGCTTGCACAGAAGGCTGCGGCAATGTGTGCGCTGGAGGACGCCACGCTGTGTTGTTGTTGTTGCTGCTGTTGTTGTTGCTGTAGACTTTGCTGCTGAAGCTGCAGGTTTTGCTGCTGGATCTGTTGGATCTGCTGGGCCTGCAGGAGGTGCGGCTGGGTGCTCATCCGGGTGTTGGGTATGGCCTGGTAGGTCATCATAGGAGACAGTGTGGTGGTGGGCAGCCCGCTGTGCAGGGAGGTCATCAGGCTGTGCTGGAGGGCACTCGTGTTCTGCTGATGGGTGCTTCTCATAGGGTTGTATTGGGTGGGCACCATCCCGCTCTGCAGCCTCAGCCAGTCGCACTGACCATTCATTGCCGATCCCCCCACGGTGAACTGCATGGAGCCCCCGTTCAGGACGGTGCTGGGGCTGGAGACTGACAGATGAGCCAGACGTGGGGTCATAGATTCGAAGCCCATGCGGTTCCCACCACTGACCATCTCCGGCTTGGCGGACATATTCATGTGGTTCATACTGATGTGGGTATCGGGCATATTGCTGAGGTGGTTGAGCGGCATGGATGGAGACTGCTGGAACGGAGAGGTCATGAGAGGTGGAGAAGACACGTCCGACAGGTATCCATGAGGAGACTCCAGGGAGTCCACGGGGGACAGGACGCTGGAGCTGCTGTTATCCAGCAGGACTCCCCCTTTACCATCCTGAGACTTCTTCCTTCTGGCTTTAAGATCTTTTGAATCCTTACACCCGGTAGCTTTGGCGCTCGGCTTGCGAGCCTTTTTCCCCTGCACCGCCGGCTTCATGTTTCCAATGTAGCCATTAGGGGAGCAGATGGGGGATAAGGTCGAGGCCCCCATGGGTCCGTTGTGCAGCTGAGGACTCCTCACCAGGTTGTAGTCATCCAACAATCGGACAATGTCGTGGTGCATGCGCTCCTGTGCGATGTCCCGCGGGAGCCGGTCCATGTGGTCAGTGATGTCCCGGTTGGCGTAGTGATCCAGGAGGACCTTGGCCGTTTCATAGCTTCCTTCTCTGGCGGCGAGGAACAGCGGCGTTTCCTCCTGCGGATAAAGATGGAGCCGGTGAATTCCGGAGCAGAATATTTCATCATGTCGGGAGACAATACAATAAACCAGCACGGCCCTTACCTTATTATTCTGCATGTCCTTATTGGCGCCATTTTTCAGGAGAACCGCTGCCGCTTCTACGTTATTCACAGCGGCCGCCCAGTGCAAAGCAGATTTACCTGAAGGAGGGGACAGAAACACAGAAATTTAAAGAACAATTCCCAGAATGCACAGGGACAATAAATAACATAATAGGCATGTGTTTACCAAGATCGTCCACCGCGTTCACATCCGCGTGAGAGTTGATAAGTTCTTCCACCATGCCCTCCACCGCCAGACGAGCCGACAGGATCAGAGGCGTCGTGCCGTCGTACATGCGGGCATCCAGCTCTGTGGCTCTGTTCCGAATAAGAATCTGTTCATGAAGAAAAAAACGCAATTAATAATCAGAGGACATGAGAGCGGCAGGAGCGCCACGTCTGGACATTATGTGCTACTACACTGATCAGGAGGAATGAATGGCGCGGCGGTCACAGATACGTACTGCTGTTGTTTTAAGGGGCTGACAGAGAGAGCAGAATCACATATTCATCACAAGCTCAGTACAATAATCAATAGATACATATGAGTGTATGGCTGCTTCACTAGAAAGAATCTCTTCGGGAGACTGGGAAAGCTGGGGGAGTACTGCGAGCCCTGCATTGTGTACTGCCTGCTACCCATCTTTTCCAGTCTGTTTAAAAGAATATTTTTCTGGTAAAGCAGCCATACTTCAAGAGACTGGGAAAGTAGGGAGGCGTGTATACTGGTGCCACCCATCTTTTCCAGTCTCCTAAAGCACCAGTAGTGAAAGGCTGCTCGTCCTGTCTGCAGCTCTCCCCCTGCCCACACACTTAAGTCTCATCCTTCCTTCTCTCCGCCTGCCCTGTCCCCTGCACATAATCTATTCTCTGCACCTGCCTAACAGTTAACTCATACTTTACAATGACATTCATGACATTGGTCCGGCGACAGGATGTCTAAAAGGTCCCGGGCAATCTCCGCAGCCTGAGAGTAACACGATCAGGAGATGTACTGGGACTTGGGTGGGACTTCTAATACACCTCCTAATGGTGTTCTTCTCGGGAGGAGATATCCCCAAACTCTACTGTATTTTATCTTTGACATATAAATAACATGTGATCTAGTTTATCTGCAGCCACTCGTTAGCTATTATATATAGATATATATATACTTGCAACAAGAAACAGCGTTCGGCACAGCCAGCCATACAGCCAAAAACCGCTCCTTAGCAGAAACAGGTGTGTACAAGCGTCACCTCCGGTGGGGTGCTCAGCCTTGACAGGATCATAAATCAGACGTGTAGAAGAATGTGTAATGAGCGGCACTCACCACGTCCAGGTAGCGACAAACTTCTTTATTTCTTAAAGTGCAGTTAGGACATACGGGTGCAGGGAGATAGGAACGCTGGAAAATCCGGTAGACTGGTCACAGCCGTATCGTACTTCCGTCGATGGTCTGACGAAGTGCGGAAGTACGATACGGCTGTGACCAGTCTACCGGATTTTCCAGCGTTCCTATCTCCCTGCACCCGTATGTCCTAACTGCACTTTAAGAAATAAAGAAGTTTGTCGCTACCTGGACGTGGTGAGTGCCGCTCATTTCACATTCTTCTACAAGTCATATATTTATATATATTTTATATATATATATATATATATATATATATATATATATATATATATATATATATATATATATATATATATATAGTTCAATTAATTACATGTTAGAAGCAGTAACATTACATTATATTAAAGATTCTAAACCCAAAACTACGCACCTGGAAAACCCCCTGAGCATCGGCGGCGACCGCGGCATGAAGAGGGGTCCGCCCCATGTTGTCTGGCACGTTGGCATCAGCACTGGACTCCAGCAGCCGTTTGGCAGCGTCAGCGCGTGCGTATCGAGCAGCCAGGTGCAGCGCGGTCTCTCCAGTGCGGTCGGTTTGGTTGTGCAGATTTGCACCTTGTCCGATAAAGTCAGAGATCATGTTGGCGGAGGCGTCCTCCTCCTCCTCACTGTTCCCGGTCTCCAGTCCTCCTCCGCTGCACGCAGCGATCATTAGTGGGGTGAAGCCATCTGAGGGGACAGGAGGGGTCAGCGGAGACTCTCGGATAATAACCCCGGGGGTTGCAGAGAACATTATACACAATAGATTGGCTCACCGGGTCCGCGCACATTCACGTCCATGCAGTCGGTATCAATTTCTCCCTGAGGCGGAGTGGGCGCCATAGACGGAGCTCTGAGGTCGGCTGCATCCAGGTGTTGCTGAGTCCATTGTCTGTGGTCGGTCTGATCATCCAGATCGGGGAGGATGACGTGATCATCAAACTAAGGGAGAAAACCATGTTCAGGATGAGATGCATAATCTTTCTTTCCAAGCAGTGCGCTTTAATCTGGTGCAAAACTACAACTCCCAGCATGCCCAGACAGCCTTTGGTTGCAATGGCATCATCTAGAGCAGTGTTCCCCATCCCGTGTGTCACTGGTTGAGTAAAACCAACACTGACACATAAGAACGTATGGACTGATCTATTACAAAAATGGCACAGACCCAAATAGGTAACCATGAGCGTGAACTAAAACGAGTGTCTCCTCTTACCCGGAATCGCTTGCTTTCCGATTCTTCATCTCCCCACTCGTTCTGATTATCATCCATCAAACCATCTGCTGCATTCTTTAGGGGCCTAGAATAGAAAAAAAGGCAAAATATTAAACAAAACAAAAAACAACAAAAAGAATCATTTAATAAGATAGAAGAAAAGGAAAAACAAAAAAAAACTAAAAATGATTATATTATTATTAAGAAAAGGTAAAACATTAAAACCGAAACAAAAAATATAGAAGAAAAGGCAAAACATTAAAAACAAAACTTATATAAAATAGTAATTAAAATAATAATTAAAACAATAATAAATTAAAAGAAAAAGGCAAAAAAAATATATATATAAAAAATAGTAAATAAAATTATTAAATATTATTCATATAATAGAAGAAAAGGCAAAACTTTAAAAACAAAAACAAACAAAAAACTAAACAAAAAATAAAAACTTAAAAATGCAACAAAAGATTCATAGTGAAGTAACACCAGTGCTGCAAAACTACAACCCCCAGCAAGTTCTGAAGACCACCGATAAACAGTCAAAGACAGAGCTGATCTTTTCCAAAAACAGCGCCACCCCTGTTCTTAGGTTGTGGGTTGCATTGCAGCTCAAATTTATTGAAGTGAATGAGGCCAAGTTGTAATACCACACACAACCTGAGGACAGGGGTGGCGCAGTTTTAAAAAGAAATTAGCATTTTTTCTGTTCCTGGATAATGTTGGGATACACAAATAATGTAGGATCTGATCCCGCCAATATAATAAAGAAATGTGCCGCTTGTTCACACCCGGCGCCGGGCTCCGCACTTACTTTAACCCCACAGAGTCCTCCCCGAGCGGCTCGCGCCTCTTCTTCTTGGTCGTCTCTTTGGGGTTGAACCCTTCTGGGAACCAGAGGTGTCCGTGCTCCCGGCGTCGCTTCTTGTTGA
The DNA here is from genome assembly GCF_029499605.1 of Hyla sarda. Taxonomy (NCBI): domain Eukaryota; kingdom Metazoa; phylum Chordata; class Amphibia; order Anura; family Hylidae; genus Hyla; species Hyla sarda. Next base: position 495,535 of record NC_079197.1, read on the forward strand.
TGACGATGACTCCCACCACGGCGAAGATGAGGAGGAGGACGCACAGGCTGACCCCCAGACTGGGATAGAGCGGTGAGCTAGGCGGAGGAGTCGCCGATTCACCTGGAAATAACCACAAGCTCGGTGAGACCGACATTAAAGCTGCATCACGAAGCACCGGCACAATGGAAATGAACTGAAGCTTCTTTAACAAAATAAAAAAATTGTGCGCAAATAGAAAGAAAAAAAATCATTGCAGAAAGGACAAAAAAAAAATAATAAAATAAAGAAATAAAGATTATTTCCCGTTCCTCATCAGAATTGCAAATTACCCTTAAAATTCTCTGCTGCCCCGATCGGCAGCGTCAGGAGACACAGGGTTTTTCTTTACTCCTTTAAGAGGGCGGATTAATCCCCTCACATCGGCGCGCTCTCATTGAGCTGTTAAGACCCGGGATTTAGGTGGGATTTTCGAGATAACGGTTCCACCACCTCGCGTTTCACTATCGATCGCCCCCCCCTCCCCTCTTTATTCTTAGAGAATTAATGATCCTGACGTAAATCCAGTCAAAAGTTGAAAGGCGTTGTGTGTTTTTTTATTTACTGCATGCCGGACCGCCGGACTCGGGGAACTTACTTCTCACGGCTTCTATCTTGTACGGCAGGTCCAGGTTGCCGAGAGACGCCAGCGCCCCCAGGAAGGCAGCCACGTCCGTGGCACTGTTGAAGCACTGGGACGTGGTCTGGAAACACTGACGGTTATCTATCTCCAGGTAGACGATGGACCTGTGTGTGGGGGGGGGGGGGATAGAGGGGTCGTCAGAAGCTTTATCACTACAACTCCCAGCAAGCCCTGACAACCTGTGCCTGCAGTGGAGTCATCCAAAGCAGTGTTCCTCAACCTGCAGCTCTCCAGCTGCTGCAAAACTACAACTCCCAGCATGCCCACACAATCTGTGGCTGCATCTAGAGCAGTCTTGCCCAACCTGTAGCTCTACAGCTGTTGCAAAACTACAACTTCCAGCATGCCCATGCTCCGGCATGCTGGGAGTTGTAGTTTTGCAACAGCGAGAGGTACCCCAATTAGAAAACACTGCTCTAGATGCTACAGTTGCACCTGAAGGCTGTTCGGGCATGCTGGGAGTTTTAGTTCTGCTACAGCTGGATTGTCACAGTTTGGGAACAGTGCTCTAGATGTTTTAGCTGAAGGCTCTCAGGGCATGCTGGGAGTTGTTGTTCTGCAGCGGCAGGAGAACCAGAGGTTAAGGAACATTGCCAGGACAGTGTTTTCCCAAACAGGATTCTGCAAAACTACAACTCCCAGCATGCCCAGACAGCCGTTGACTGCAACGACTTAATCTATAGCATTGTTCCCCCAACTGCAACTCTCCAGCTGTTGCAAAACTACAACTCCCCGCATGCCCGAACAGCGGTTTGCTGTCTGGGCATGCTGGGAGTTGTAGTATTGCAACAGCTGGAGGCCCCCTAGTTAGGAAACACTGCTTTATCATGTGTGAGTGTTGGAGACAATTCTCTACTTACCCTTTGACCTCCAGCTGGTCGAGTTCTCTGCGGTGTCGGGAAGCAATGACGCTGCTGAAGATGGCGGCGGGGGCGGCGGGCCATCCGGTGGCGGACCTTTTGATGTGATGTTTCTTCAGCTCCTCCTTGTTGCCGTAGTACGGGATGATCATGTACTCGCCGTGCTCGTCCTTCTTGAACACCACGTTTGTGTGGAGGATCCGGCTCAGCTCTCGGAGGAAATCCACAGACATATTCTTCAGCTTCTCCGGGGCCACCAGCACTACAAGTACCAGGGTGCCGTCCGCCAACTTCTCGGGCACATTGTTGGCACAGTCCAGACCGTCCCACTCGCATTCTGCATTGTTGCAGCCTTGGTCGCAGTGGCCGTCCTGGAAGTGGTCCTTGCAATACTGATCATAGAGGGGACTGGAAAAAAAATGGCGGAAAATAAGAGTCAGTCACAGGTGCGGGGATCAGTGAATCATGTACAATACAATACAATCGGTTTCGATGTGTAAGCGGTTTAATCACCTTTATACACATCTAATAATTTATTGATCGTTTATGATCAATGTATTAGGGCAGTATTTTCCAACCAGGGTGACTCCAGCTGTTGCAGAACTACAACTCCCAGAATGCCCGGACAGCCATGCTGGAAGTTGTAGTTTTGCAATATTTAGAGACAGCCTGGTTGGGAAACACTGCATTAGGTAAAGGAGTATTCACATATAGCAAGAGTATAAAAATAACGCAGTAAGACTGACTGGTTTCGGCTGCTACAGCCTTACTCATAGTCATTATTACTGATCCCAAATAACAGAGGTCAATTGTCGCTCAAATGAACAGACACAGCGAGCACGTGCAGCCAGCCCTCCATTCATGCTCTATGAGGCTTTCATACATTGCAGAGATCAGGGCTCCCGGCGGTCGCACCCCCCACTGTTATGATAGTTCTCCCTCTATCTTATGAACAGGGGATCATTTCCGATCTTGGGATAACCCCCTTTAAGCACATTCATTCCTTCCTGATCCTCCTACTGCAGTGTAATAACAAATTATTACACCTAGGGGGCTTTAACCCATTGTGATAATCTTGTACTGCCTATGGACTCCAAGAAGGGAAAATTGCGGTACATATGTTTTTTGTTTTTCTGATTTTTCATAGGCAGCACACACTTATCCAGGGATAGAAAAACAGAGCAAATATCTTCCAAAAACTGCACCTCCCCTGTCCTCAGGTTGTGTGTGGTATCACAACTTGGCTCCATTCACTTCAATGGAACTGAGCTGCAATACGGCACACAGCCTGAGGACGGGGTGGAGCTGTTTTTTGTAAGTTTTCAGCTCTATTTTTCTATCCCTGGATAAGCCCTTTAAAGCCCCCAAGGTACAATAATTTGTTATGGTGCTGCCTACGGACTCCAGGAAAAAAAAAGAAAAAATTGGTACATATTTTGTTTTCCTGACCGTCCTTAGGCAGCACAAACTCGTCAAAATGGGTTAAAGGGATCATGTACCCTTGTCCTCAGGTTGTATGTGGTATTACAGCTTGGCTCCTTTCACTTCAATGAAACTTAGCTGCAATACCGCACATAGCCAGAGGACAGGAGTGATGCTCTGATTTTCTATCCCTGAATAACCCTATTAACCCCTTTTGATCAGCTTGCGCTATCTATAAACAATCAGGAAAACAAGAATGTATGTGTTGCAATTTTAATTTCTTGGAGTCCATAGGCAGCACAATAGGTTAAAGCTCCATAGGTCCAGCCATTTGTTATTGTGCGGCCTACGGACTACAGGAAATAAAAAAAATATGGTAATTTTTTAAAAATAATTTAGTAAAATGTCTAATCTACGATATAACTTACTTGCACTGGTTGTCGATGTTCTGGCAGTCAAACCCATCGTAAAGGCATCCGGCGTTGTTGCACTGGGAGTCGCATTTGCCATCGTTGAAATACTTCCAGCACTGCAGGGCCTCGGTGCAGTTCTTCCAGGGATCGTAAAAGTCGAGTGAGCAGTCTCCGCCATCCCACCCGCAGGCGTGCGTGTTGCAGTTGGTGTTACAGATCTTATTCCCGGCCTGAGAGGCACACAGGTCGATCCCGCACACCTCTTTGATGTCGGACGGTTCCACGTCCCGCCCCGGACCGCCGGTGAAGTTGTAGTCCAGGATGTGGCAGAAGAGGCCGTTGAAGTTGCGGGGGCAGAGGCACTGGTAGAACGGCTCCTCGGGGATGAACTTGCACGTGCCGCTGTTATAACACGGGTTGGAGTTACAGGGGCTGCTCACCGGGTACTGGCACAGGGGCCCCGTGAACTCGTCCGGACAGACGCATTTAGGGGTCTTCAGGGCAGATATGCAGGTGCCGCCATTGTGACACAGAAGGTTCCCGCACAGGCGAGTGTCATATTCGCATGTGGCCCCATCAAATCCCTAATAACAATGGGGGAAAAAAATGAGTTCTTCATCACTAAGTCTCTCTTGCAAAACCACAACTCCCAGCATGCCCGGACAGCTGTTTGTGAAACAAAGTGCACACAGCTGTTGCACAACTACAATTCCCAGCATTCCCAAACAGCCATCGGCCAACCAGTGTCCATACAGCTGTTGCAAAACTACATCTCCTATCATGCCCGGACAACCATTGGCCAACCAATGTGCATGCAACTGTTGGAAAACTACAACTCCCAGCATGCCCAGTCAGTGGCCGACCAGTGTGCATACAGCTCCTGCAAAACTACAACTCCTAGCATGCCCGGCATGCTGGAAGTTGGAGTTTTGCAGCAGCTGGAGAGCCATTGGTTGGGGACCAATGCTCTACATGCTGCAGTTGAAGGCTCCCAGGGCATGCTGGGAGTTATTTTGCAACAGCTGGAGGCACACTGGTTGGGAAATGCTGAGCTGTGATTGGTCACATAGCTGCAGTTTTTGAACTTTAATAGATCTCTGCTTGCTGTCAGCGAAGCAGAAATATTTTTGTGTACTATCAGAGGCTAAGAATCTGTCCTGATCATGTGTGCAGCTCCTGTGTGCAATCAGGTCAGGGTCTCAGCCACTGACCGCACACTTTCACCTTAAAAAATTATGATCTCTTAAAGAGATATGTCAAAAGTTTTGAACAGTTGGGGGTCTGCAAAAGGGCACTAAGGGGGTTCTCTCCTGACCCTGTGTCATATGACCGAAATAAACGTACCATATAAGTCTACAGGATTAAGAAGAGCACCGCTGCGCAATTCTCTCCCGACTTATTCTAACAACTGCTAATGCTCAGAGTGTTTAGACCCTTACCACAGCGGGGACAAAATGGTGCGGCCCCCAGACCCCGACAGGTCAAAACATTTGACTTTTATTTTTAAGCGACAGGCAGACTAAGCTTTATTTTTATTGAAATGCAGCCACTACTACGTTGCAACACTGGTATCTCTCCTTACCGGGGGACAGCGGCAGATGAAGCCTCGCTCAGTGTTACTCGCCACAGAACACGATCCGCCATTCCTGCACGGTTTTCCTTTGCAGCCATCGAGCAGGGACTCGCAGCGCCTCCCTGATAAAATACAGAATCGTGATTAGTGATCCAGGGATCTGCGGCAGAGGAAAGAACCAAATCCGGTGGTGTTATTATTACCTGTAAATCCTTGGCGGCATTCGCAGCGGTAATCATTCACCAGTTGGACGCAGTTCTGAGTACCGCGGGTGTCGCACGGGTTGGAGAGGCATTCGTTCACATCCCCCTCGCAGCGCTCCCCGACAAAGCCCGCCAGACAGTTGCAGTGGTATCCGCCCACGCGATCCACGCATTTACCGCCGTTGAAGCATTTGGGCTCCTGGTTTGGCGCCTCGTACAGCGGGTTACAGTCGTCTATATTAATTTCACAGTGAACGCCTGGAATGGAGGGAAGGGCAACAGTGAAGTGAATGGATCCTATTGCGCCCGCTCAGTATTCACCCCCCTCTCAGCTGACATGGCGTGGCCCTACCTTGGGTGCCTCTAGGACAGGAGCACTTGTAGGTGTTTATCAGATCAATGCAGGTTCCTCCATTTTGGCAGGGGTGCGAGTGACATTCATTGATCTCCTCCGAACAGTTCACCCCGTGGTACCCGGCGACACACTGCACAACAATACATACATTATAGTACAAGGACCAGCCCGGCTAGTATCTACTGACACACAGTAACAGAAGGCAGAGCTGCTCACCTCGCAGGAGTAGCCGCCCAGGTAGTCTGTACAGGTGGCGCCATTCTGACAGGGATTGGGGGAGCACTCGTCCACCTGCTCCTCACAGTAGCTCCCCGTGTACCCCGGCTGACACAGACAGTAATGGGTGTTCCCCGTGTCACGGCAAGACCCCGAATTCTTGCAGAGGTTATGGACATCCACACCTGGGGGCAGTAGCGTTACAATGTGACAGGATTCTGGTGAAAGGGAACAGTAAACACATGACCATGAGAGCGCCACTCACCTCGCTGTAATGCCGCCACCTCACAGGAGACGTTGGGGACGTCACAGTACAGCCCGGTCCAGCCGCTGTTGCACTCGCAGCGATACAGGTTGTTTGTTTGCCAGCATTTCCCTCCGTTTTTACACGGCGATGAATCGCACCATCTCACCAAGTTCTGTAGAAATAATCAATATAATTACATGGAATCAGGAACATTGAACATTCTGACACTTCTAATTAAGACATGCCCCTAGTAGGTAGGTAGAAGCCCCCAGTAGGTAGAGGATGCTTTTTATTAGGTAGAAGCCTCAAGTAGGTAGGTAGGTAGGGAATCCCTCCTATTAGGTAGAAGCCTCCAGTAGGTAGGTAGGTAGGTAGGTAGGGAATCCCTCCTATAAGATAGAAGCCCACAATAGGCAGGGAATCCCCCCCTCCCCCCCAATATGGTAGAAGCGCCCAGCAAGTAGGGAATCCCTCCTATTAGATAGAAGCCTCCAGTAGGTAGGTAGGTATGCAATCCCCCTTTACAAGTAAATGCCCCCCAAGCACCAATACCAATACCATCTGCGCACATACATATCAGGACATCCCTACATTGTATTAAATGTTACCGTATTTGAAAGTAGTAAATTAAATGGGCACGGTCAGAATGCTCAAGACCCTGAAAGCTTTTGACATGATAGGGGGGATTCCCTACATACCAGGGGCTTATCTTGACCGGTGGAGTAGTTGGCGCCTACCTGGCAGTTGAGGCCGGTGTAGCCCTGGGGGCAGGTGCACTTGTAGGTCCCATAACTGTCCTGGCAGGTCCCTCCGTTCAGACACGGCCGGGAGTCGCACTCGTTGATGTCGTGCTGACAGTAGCTCCCCGTGAAGCCGGGCGGACACTGACAGGTGAAGGTGTTTATCCCGTCCACACAGGTGCCGCCATTGAAGCAGGAGCTGGAACAAGAGAGAAGAATGAATAAAGAGGAACTCCACACGATCCCCTGGGAAGTGAGAGCTCCGAGGCTGCCCTACCTCTCTGTACAGTCCGGAGTGTTGATTTCACAATGGATTCCGCTGAACCCCGAGGGGCAGGTGCAGGTGTAGCTGTTCACGCAGTCCGTGCAGTTGGCGCCGTTCTTGCAGGGATTGCTGGCGCATTCGTTTATATCTTCCTCGCACTTTGGCCCGCGGAAGCCAGGTAAACAGTTGCAGTAGAAGGCGTTGATCCCGTCGGTGCAGGAGCCGCCATTGTGGCAGGGGTCTGACAAAAAAGAAGACAAGAAGATTATTACGTTTCTCGATTCATCTATACATGAAACGCGAGACGGTCTGCGGCGGGGGTGCGGCGAGACAGTCTGCGGCGGGGGTGCACTCACTGGGCTGGCAGTCATTGATGTCCGTCTCGCAGTTCCTGCCGTTGTATCCTGGTTTACAGACACACTTGTAGCTGCCGTTCGTGTTCTGACACACGGCGCCGTTCCGGCAGGGGTTCTTCACACACTCGTTTATATCGATCTCACAGGTTTGACCTTTGTGAGGGGGAAAAAAAAAATAATTAAAAAACATTTGTATGAAAAAAACATTTGTAAGGCTGCAGGAATTCTTATAGCGATTCATACAGATCAGGTGACTGAAAACATGGCGACTTATCCACCATCACATGGGAGATATGGGTCCCTGCGGTTGTTGCAAAACTACAACTCCCAGCAGGAACTGACAACCTGTGGCTGCAATGGCACCATCTGGAGCAGTGTTCCCCAACTTGCAGCTCTGCAGCTGTTGCATGCTGGGAGTTGTAGTTTTGCAACAGCTGGAGAGCCGGAAGAGGGAAACACTGCTCTAGATGGTGCCATTACAGCCGCAGTCTCCCAGGTCATGCTGGGAGTTGTAGTTTTGCAACAGCTGGAGGAAAAATGTTTGGAAAACACTGGACTACAGCCTAGGTCTCTAAACTGTGGCCCCTCCAGCTGTGGCTGCAATAGCACCATCTAGACCAGTGGTCTTCAACCTGCGGACCTCCAGATGTTGCAAAACTACAACTCCCAGCATGCCCGGACAGCCGTTGGCTGTCCGGGCATGCTGGGAGTTGTAGTTTTGCAACATCTGGAGGTCCGCAGGTTGGAGACCACTGATCTAGAACACTATCCCCAAACATGAAACCTTCCAGCCACTGTAAAACTACAACTCCCAGCATGCCCTGAGAGACTTTGGCTGCAATGGCACCATCTAGACAAGTGTTCCCAACATGGATTCTTTCCAGTTGTCGCAAAACTACAACTCCAAACATGCCTGGACAGCCATTGGCTGTTGTGGCATGCTGGGAGTTGTAGTTTGGCAACATCTGGAGGGCCACAGTTTGGAGAGCACTACTGCACAGTGCTGGTATTGAAGATCCAAACCAATATTTCAGCTCTGACGTTACCTTGCCATCCAGCGGGGCAGACACAGGAGAAGCTTTCGTAGTCTTCCGATTCCTGACATTTCCCGTCGTTCTTACACGGATTGTTGGCGCAGGGTGCTAACTCGTCTTCACATGTGGCCCCTGGGGAACATGAACGAGCAGCATTAAGAAAATGTACCAACAGCCCCCCATTATCATAGCCCCCTGTGCCAATGTTTTTTACCGTAAATATTTTTAAATGCAGCAAAAAGGTAAAATCTACGACGAACGTAAATAATGGGAAAGAACAAAAAAAGAGAAAAAACTTTCGGAAACTTTTTATTATTTTCTCCGTGTCTCCCAGATAGGCCGTGGACTTTTTCCAAAGCCTTCGCTATCCTCATCGGGGTTACCGTGGCGACCGGGGCCAGGCAGGAAATTCACCAGAGTTTCCTGCAATTGTGCGCATTTGCCATTTAATGGTAGGGGAAGCAGGAAGCAGGATCTGACTTGGACAGCAATTCCCATCTACTGCAAATCTGTCAAAATAATCCCTCACCGCCGCCGCACAACGGGGGCCGGGCCTTCCAAAACTGTCCAAAAAATAAAAAATGGCCCCCAATCCGCCAACACAGAGGAATTTTTCCACCCGGCCCCATGGAAAACACTCATTGCATGGTCTTCACTGTTTTTGGAGAGAAGGGGAATGAGGGTAACAAGGGTGGAACGTGGTGGTGGTGGGGGGGGTCATCGAGAAAGTGAACGGGGGGAGGGGGGGGAACAAGGTGGGGGGGGGGACGAGAAAGGGAACAAGGTTGGGGGGACGTGAGAGGGAACAAGGTGGGAGGGGGGACGTGAGAGGGAACAAGGTGGGAGGGGGGACGTGAGAGGGAACAAGGTGGGAGGGAGGACGAGAGAGGGAACAAGGTGGGAGGGGGGACGTGAGAGGGAACAAGGTGGGAGGGGGGACGTGAGAGGGAACAAGGTGGGAGGGGGGACGTGAGAGGGAACAAGGTGGGAGGGAGGACGAGAGAGGGAACAAGGTGGGAGGGGGGACGTGAGAGGGAACAAGGTGGGAGGGGGGACGAGAGAGGGAACAAGGTGGGAGGGGGGACGAGAGAGGGAACAAGGTGGGAGGGGGGACGTGAGAGGGAACAAGGTGGGAGGGGGGACGTGAGAGGGAACAAGGTGGGAGGGGGGACGAGAGAGGGAACAAGGTGAGTGGGGGGGACGAGGGGGAACAAGGTGGGTGGGGGGGACGAGGGGGGATAAGGGGGGAGGACGACGAGGGGGACCGGGGGTGGGGGGGACGAGGGGGAACAAAGGGGGGGAGGACGACGAGGAGGACCGGGGGGGGGGGGGGGGGGGCGACGACGAGGGGGAACAAGGGGGACGACGACGACGACGAGGGGGAACAAGGGGGGGGGGGCGACGACGAGGGGGAACAGGGGGGGGGGTCGACGACGAGGGGGAACAAGGGGGGGGGGTCGACGACGAGGGGGAACAAGGGGGACGACGACGGGGGGGAACAAGGGGGACGACGACGACGACGAGGGGGAACAAGGGGGGGGGCGACGACGAGGGGGAACAGGGGGGGGGGGTCGACGACGAGGGGGAACAAGGGGGGGGGTCGACGACGAGGGGGAACAAGGGGGGGGGGGACGACGAGGGGGAACAAGGGGGGGGGGACGACGAGGGGGAACAATGGGGGGGGTGGACAACGAAGGTTTTTTTCTAACAAAATATTTTCTTGCTTTTCCTCTGACTCGTAGGGGTGCGGGCTCAGACACAGGAGGACATGGTGTCCAGGGTCTAACACTCACCTGTATAGGGTAACATGCAGTTACACTTGTATCCCGCCACGCCATCGATGCACGTCCCCTCGTTCAGACATGGGTTGGACGCACATTCATTAATGTTGGTCTGACAGTTCAGTCCTATAAAGGAGGAGACATTGAGGATCAGATATAGATATACAGGCCCGTTCACACTACAGCATTACTGTACGTCTGGGATTCTGCCGCACCGCGCACACAGAGGGGCGAGAATTCCACTGCGAAAATTCTAATTCTGAACATATTTATCCTTTCGCAGAATCCACTCAGGTATACGTTGCCGTCAATGGTGACTGCACATGTCTGAGCGTGCACGGAATGTCCGCCTGTGAATTTATCCGGACGGACATTGCACAGTGAACGAGCCCCCTAAGCGTCCATTACAGCTGCGCGGCACTGACTGGACAGCCATACGTACCGCTGAAGCCCGGCCTGCAGGTGCAGACGTAGCCGCTGGTCATGTCCTTACAGGTGCCGCCGTTCATACACGGATTGGAGTCACATTCATTGTTATTAATGTCGCAGTTGGTTCCGCTCCAGCCCGAATCACAGTCACATTTGTATCTGGAAAACAAGACGCAGGCAACAATGACGCAGTCATTCAATATGGCGGCTCCCACAACAAATACATCCTTGCCACATGACCACTGAAAAACACAGCGGAGCTCTTCCAGAAACAGCGCCATTCTTGTCCTCAGGTTGGGTGTAGTTCTGCAGCTCAGTTCCAATAAAGTAAATGCAGTCAAGTTGATATACCACACACAACCTGAGTACAGGGGGGGCTCTGTTCTTCTATTCTTGGATAACACAACTTTAATTCTATCCACAATCTCCAGTACAGACCCCGCTGATCTCCTTTGGAAACCAGCAGGAGTGACTGTCCGCTCAGGAATATGGCAAGTAGCTGGGCCGAACAGGAGATTACAGGGAGTCTCAGTGATCAGACTGTGTAAAAGGAATAAAGTTGTGTTCCCCAGAGAGTACCCCTTTAACACAACCTGCCACATCCAGCCATCGGGGTCTCTTACCCATTGACGCCATCGCGGCACAGCCCATGGATACAAGGGTTGCTCCTGCACTCGTCCACCTCAGACAGACACATCTGCCCCTGGAACCCCTCCGGACAGGTGCACCTGAAGCCATTGGTGAGATCTTCGCAGGTTCCGCCATTGTGGCAGGGGTTGCTGGCGCACTCATCGATGTTAATGTTGCACATCTTTCCTGGATACAAAGTAGCAAAATAAAGAAAAGTTAAAAATGGCGGAAGACACAGAAAAGAGAATAAATGCAACAAAAAGAAGGGAGAAGATTGTTGATAGTGGGTACGTCTCTCCGGTTACATCTCATGGGGCGCGCACCGTCTCTCTACTAGAATAAAGGCTCTATTGATCACAGGGCTGATGAGGGATCGGGGGCTCAGCACAGGTGGGCAGCGGGCCGTACACAGGGTGGACTCTCCATCAAAGGATCCTATTAACGTCCTTAATCAGGTGCAGCAAATGCGAAACCCGATCCCCCCAGGGAACTGAATGGAATCCCTAAGCTTCACCCTCAGGGGCCTATTCTGTCCCAGCGTGGAGGGCGAGACAGCGAGCAGCAGGCGGTGACACAGTCATTACACCACATGTAGATGTGTGAGGTGCAGTGATGAGACTTCTTACCGGTATAGCCCGGCTCACAGGCGCACTCGTAGCCATTGATCTTATCTATGCACTTTCCAGAGTCGCAGGGGTTACTGGCACAGTCATCGAGGTTTATTTCACAGTTCGTCCCTGTAAGGAAACAGCGTTAAAGTGCGTGGAATATTATCTATACCAGTGTTTCCCACACCATGCACCTCCAGCTGTTGCAAAATTACAACTCCCAGCATGCCCGGACAGCCAAAGTGCATGCTGGGAGTTGTAGTTTTTCAACCACACAGCACCACTCCTGTGCTCAGGTTGTGTGTGGTATTGCACCTCAGGTGCATTTGTGTTGTAATACCACACACAACCTGAGGACAGGGACTGGCGCTGTTTTTGGAAGAAATTGGTAGTTTTTTCAGAACTACCCCACCTGAGGTGCCTGGATGATTAAGAGCGCCCCCTACCTGTGGTTCCCT